>NC_081394.1:6933311-7188311 GCF_030684315.1 Stegostoma tigrinum | reverse complement strand
TCATTGACCAATAAAGGCAAGGATACCAAACACCTTCTTCATTATCCTATCTACCTGTGACTCCAGTTTCAAGGAACTATGAACCTGCACTCTGAGGTCTCTTTGTTCAGCACACACGCCAGGACCTTACCATTAATTGCATAGATCCTGCCCTGATGTGCCTTTCCAAAATGCAACACTTTACCTTTATCAAAATTAAACTCCTTCTACCACTCCTCGGCCCATTGGCCCATCTGATCAAGATCCCATTGTACTCTGAGATAACCTTCTTCACCGTCCATTACACCTGTAATTTTTGTGTCATCTGCCAACTTACTAATCTTCCCACCTATGTTCACATCTAAATCATTTATATTAACAACTAAAAGCAGTGGACCCAGCACCCAATTCTTTTGGCACACTGCTGGTTACAAGCCTCCAGTCTGAAAAGCAATCTGCCACTACCATCCTCTGCCTTCTACCTTTGGGCCCATTCCAAAGAGTTAGTTCTCACATTATTCCATGTGTTTTGATCTTACTAACCAGTCTACCATGAAGAACTGGATGAATTCCTAACTGAAGCCAACATAGATCATGTCCATGACTCTTCCTTTATCAATCCTCTTTGTCACTTCCTTAGAAAAATCACGTTGGTGAGACAAGATTTCCTATGCACAAAGCCATGTTGACTATCACTAATCAGTCTTGCCTTTCCAAATACATGAAAATCCTTTCCCCCATTGGTAACATCCTCCCCGTTGTTACCCTTTTAGAATGATGTAGATTTCTATGTTCCTCTGTTGCTCACTTTCTTCTAATTCCCAGTGAATATAGTCCAAATTATCCTAAAGCCTGGTATCCCGTATCCATTCATCTCCCTTTCAATCACTTCTATTATTTCATTATTCCATTTCTATCTCCATGTGACTCAAATATGCCAGTTTAACAACCTTTGCACCATCTTTGCTGTTCACACATCTGTAGAGATCCAACTAATACAACGTACTGATGTCGGACATCCCATGGTGTACCTTCCATAAAAACCACTTTATCCCCAGTTCTGCCGCCCCTAACTCTCATGTCTTAGCTCACAAAGTTCGTTGCCCCATGACTCCCTGCACTTGCAGATATACTAGGTGCCCCACTCCCCCAATCCCTACAACATCTCAATTCCACCTAACCCCTTCATTCCCAAAAACCATGCCGATCTCTATAACCTCTTTCAATCTGTGTCATGCTCCCGTCTCTGTCAACCCCTCCAGGCCCTACAATCTTCCTTATCTCTGTAACCTCATTTGCCCCGTGCAACAATCATTCTCTCTGCAACTCTCTTCAGCCAGGACAATCTTCCCATACCAGTTGTGTTTGCAAGCGTGTGTGTGTGTGTGTGTGTGTGTGTGTGTGTGTGTGTGAGTGAGAGAGAGAGAGAGAGTGAGATGGCTAGACACCTTTTGCAGTCAAACACAGGAAGATTTAACTAGCTATATTTAGCAATTATATAGGGGTAGCAAGATTTGACATACACTTTTGTAATATGAGCACACAGCTAATTCTAATTTCTGACATTAGTTTGTTATCTTGTTTGGAAAGCAAGCGTCACATTTTAATTTTTGCTTGTGTGTTTGCATAAAATTATGCAATTCTTGACCTAATCATATCAGATAGATTTTGAGACCATGTATTAAACACCAGAGAATGGAATATTCACAATTAAGGGGACAACCCGCTTAAAAGAAGGCACTCTTTCGAGTCCTAACTTTAATTGTGAAGTGCACATAGGTTTTCAGGTGATTTGTATATTGTGTGTGTGTGTGTGTGTTTGTGAATGTGTATATATGTGGGTGTGGATGCGTCTGACATTATGTGAGCACATGAATATGTGTGAGACTTAGACTCTGTGTGAGTGCATTTTCCAGTCATTGTCGAATTATCGCAGCCAGCTTGGGGTTTGCAGTCTTGATTATACTGAATGTTGATTATTCCTCTGCTCACATACTCCACTGTGGCCCAATTGATGATGTTACCGCCTGTCCTGTGGCACTGTCGACTTAGAGCCTTGATGTATCTCGGGGACAGGATGTGGTCCCACATGTTAACATCGGCCAGCTCTCCTTCGAAACTTTGCTGACTGTCAAACCCACTCCCTTCCTGGTCCTGCTCCTGCCCCAGGATAATCGTCCCACCACCATGCACCACCGCACCCTTATGGCCAACTTTGCGAAGGCTCCGGATGCCATTGATCCAGAGGGTGGTGAGTCCAGTCAAGGAGTTCCACGTCACACAGATGTGTCTCAATTGTGCGTCCATCTCTGGGATTTCAAAATCCAACAGGTCATTGTCAAGGTGGAGGGAGAGCTTGGAGTTCTCGTTGTGCCAGAGCAACAACTCATTGTCCTTACTCGCTGTGGCATAGGAGAACAAGCTGTAGCCTCGCTTTGCCTCTGAGGCAGCCCTCAGGCAGAGTGTGAATGCAGAGAGCTGGGAGAATTCGGTTGGAAGCAGTTTAACATAAGTACTGTCGCTCTGAGTCGAGAAAACCAGCGACTTGCCCAAAAAACCTGGAAATCAAAAAAAAATACAGAGTTGACCATTCAGAATGGAGCAGCAGTGGCCCAGAATCGTGTGTGGAAGCTTTCACAGTAGTCCAAATCATCCGGGATGCTTTCATAAAGGACTAAGCTGACTCCACTAATAATTGCCTGAGACCTTCAACCCTCCAATAGGGTTCCCCTACACCCTCATACATATTTGCCAACTCGAAGCAGAATCGGAGAATTTGGATAATTCGGATTTCTTTAACTGTGCCATTACCTGCGGGGAACTGTTAGGCATATTATTATTATAATGACATAATATGTCTGCTCCACCATGTGATCATGGCTGATATTTCTTAACTCCATTCTCCTGCTTCATCCCTGTAAACCTTGATCCCCTTAGCAATCAAGAGCCAATCGATCTCTCTCTCTCTCTCTTTTACATGCACCCAGTGACTTGACTGCCATTTAATGAGCTGCACAGATTTACCACTTCCTGGCTGAAGAAACTCTTCCTCATCTCAGATCTTCCTTGCCATGCTTTCACACTGAGGCGGTGCCTTCTGGTCCTAATCTCTCCAACTAGTGGAAACATATTTTCTACGTCCACCCTACCCAGACTACTCAGTATTCTGTAAGTTTCTATCGGATCTGACCTCTACACTCCATCGAGTAAGGACTTAGGAGTCATCAACTGCTCCTCATTTGACAAGCTCTTCACCTTGGGAACTATTTTTGTAAACCTCCCCCAGACCCGGTCCAATGCCAACCCATCCTTCCTTAGACTATGAGGCCCAAAACTGTTCACAGTATCCCAAATGCAGCCTGACCACAGCCTGAGCAGTGCATTCCTGCTCCTGTACTCTAGCCCTCATGAAATGAATACTAACATTGTATTTGCCTTCCTAACTGCCAGCTTACATGTTAATCTTGAGAGCATCCTGCACTATGACTCCAAAGTCCCTTTGTGCCTCACATTTCTGAAACCTTTCACTGTGCAGAAGACAGCCTATGCCTCTATTCTTCCTACCAAAGTACTTAGCATCAAACTTTCCATCCATCACATCTTTGCCTGATCTCTGGCCTGTCCGAGTCCGACCACAGCCTCACCACCTCCTCAACACTGCCAGGCTCTTCATCTAATTTTGTGTCACCAGTAAACGTGGCAACAACGTCCTCAATTCCTTTGTCCAGGTGGCTAATGTACAAAATGAATAGCTGCGGTTTTCACACAGACGGTAGTTCACATGTGGAATGAACTTTGTGAGGAAGTGGTAGATGTGGGTGCAATTATATACTTTAAAAGACTTGTGAATAAGTAAAGTTTGGAGGGCTACGGGCCAGGAGCAAGCAAGTGTGACTAGTTTAGATTGGGATTATGGATTAACAAGATGTGGAGATAGATGAACACAGCAGGTCAAGCAGCATTTTAGGTGCAGGAAAGCTTACTTTTCGGGCCAAGACCCTTCATCAGAAAATCATCCATCTCTACACCTTGTTATCAAAATCCTAAGATGCTGCTTGGCCTGCTGTGTTCATCCAGCTCCACACTTTGTTTCTCAGATTCTCCAGCATTTGCAGTTCCTATTATATCTGATATAGTTTGGGATTATGTTTGGCATGGACTGGTTAGACCCAAGGGTCTGTTTATGTACATTAACCATTTGGCCCTTCAATGTAATGATGGCTATCATCCAGTTGAGCACCTTATTTCTGTTCACTCCCTTTATTAAATTTCACCATCTGCCACAAATGGGATTCAAGCCTGCATTGCCACAGCATTGACTTTAGGATTTGATTACTAGTCTCGTGATGATACCATTATGCTACCATCTGGCAAACTTGTTCTTTCATAATTGAAGCATTTGCGGATACTCACTTAAATACACACAGACACATTGTGTGCCACATACACATTTATACATACAGACAAATGAACATATAGTTACTAACATGCACACAGACACACACACACAAACACAAGCATGTGAACAGATAGAAACAATTGTGCACAGTTTCTTTTAGAACTTGTAACCTGCCTGTTCCACATAGCTGTTCACGCCAATTGCTCACTCCTATTTGGAAATGTTGCTTGCTATGTGGAATGAAAACTGGTCGTCTGTGATATATCAAAACTAACATACCTCCACTGACAGATCCTAGCATGCAAAGGCAGGAGACAAGGAGAATGAAGGTCCTCATCGTGCTGAGACTGCAAATGTAATGAACAGCGTCGATTTCCTTGGTCTGTAACTGGTACTGAAACTCAGAATTGCAGGCAAAAAGCCACATGCAAAATTGGACACATGAAAGACACAATGTTGCTCTGAGAAACCCCCTAAATATGGCAGAATGTCAGCTCTGTCCTAACTTGGAGCCCAAATATTATGGGTTCAAGCCTCATGCCTGAGCTTCAAAAAAAAACTTCAAAACAATCATTTCAACGCCGTATCAGGGATTGCAATTTCTTAGAGCCAGTACTGAAATATCTGTGGGTCATCACTGGAAGAATGCGGTGGTGTCAAATAGGCTGCAATGAAACAGCACTGCACTGTCACAAGTACAGTTCTGAGGAAGTGCTGCAATATCTGGACTCAACACAGTAATGAGGGATTGTCATCCTTTGGAAGGTCTGTACTGAGGAAGCACTGCATATTGTTGCAGAATCAGGAGTGAAATAGCATTAATCAACTGAATGGCCGTTACTGATGAAACATTGATCAGTCCAAGGGTAAATAATGAGTGAGTATGACAGTGTCGGAGACAGTACTGATTGAGAACCTTGCTGTCCCAGGGTCACTACTAGGGAGTGCCATATTGTCAGAGAAACATATCTTCCTTTTGGAAAATGGACATAGACCTAAATCTTATGATCTATAGGTCTGAGGCTGGAAAAGCACAGCAGGTCAGACAGAATCAGGAATCCGGTCAAAGGGTATTAGCCTGTGATGTTGACTTTCCTTCTCCTCTGATGCTATTTGACCTGATGTGCTTTTCCAGCCTCACACCTATAGACCCTGGCTTCCAACATCTGCAGTCCTTATCATCTCCAAGCCCCCTAACCTTGTAACTGCACCATATGTCGACTTCCCCCATATACGCTTGAGTATTTCAGAACACTTTCTAAAGTGGGATAAGTGATAGGGAACACTTGATGATTTACACCCAGCTCCCATTTTTTAAATGAATAACTTTGTTTTAGGAAATAGAGGCTATTATATTAAATGCAAACTGCAGCCATACACTGAAGCAGGGACTTACAATCTAAAGAAGATTGTATACTTCCTACTTTGGGTTCGTCTGAAGAATGGATAAAAACCCTCACAGATTTTTGACTGTCAACTCGAATGTTGATCTCAGTTTGTCTTTCTCTCCATTTTTCCTCCATATTTATTTTTGTTTCTCATTTTCTCTTTTTGTCACTGAACACTTATCCTTGTCAATCAGAAAGCCTCATTCAGTTTCCTGTTCTATTCTCCATCTCCCTACATCTTTCTCTCTTCATGATTCCTCTTTTACATGGCTATTTACTACAGATCAAGACAGAAGCACAAGGGACACCAAATTCTTTGATTTTGAACTGTAAACTGCAATGGAAATCTGGCCCTGCTACAGAGATAAAATGCCATGAATTTGAAATTAGGAAGTATCAGGTAGTGAATATTCTGAAGAGAACGTGTCGTTCTTGTCACTGTTAAATTATCGAGTTAGAGAATCATCAGGAACTTTTGGGGGAAGGACTAACTTTCCCGGATTAATTGAGCTGCAATTTGTCACTGATGGATGACAATGCAGCCAGAAACATCGACAGATGATATGTACAAAGCATCATTTACCTTGCTCTTTTTGTGAGCAAAAAGACAAATAAAACACCCAGAAACTATAAAGAAAAAAATTCTGTTATGTACAGCTGGTCAAGTATAATTGAAAATGGCCGTCACTCTCCAGACAATATCTTGTCAACACTTGTCAAAAACAACAGAACTGTGATGCAATCAAACCCATATGAAGGCCTGGACTATTGTGTTTCTCTCTGCCTCTCTCACTCTCTTTTTCTATCTTGTTTTCTCTCTGCCTCTCTCACTCTCTTTTTCTATCTTGTTTTCTCTCTGCCTCTCTCACTCTCTTTTTCTATCTTGTTTTCTCTCTGCCTCTCTCACTCTCTTTTTCTATCTTGTTTTCTCTCTGCCTCTCTCACTCTCTTTTTCTATCTTGTTTTCTCTCTGCCTCTCTCACTCTCTTTTTCTATCTTGTTTTCTCTCTGCCTCTCTCACTCTCTTTTTCTATCTTGTTTTCTCTCTGCCTCTCTCACTCTCTTTTCCTATCTTGTTTTCTCTCTGCCTCTCTCACTCTCTTTTTCTATCTTTTTTTCTCTCTGCCTCTCTCACTCTCTTTTTCTATCTTGTTTTCTCTCTGCCTCTCTCACTCTCTTTTTCTATCTTGTTTTCTCTCTGCCTCTCTCATTCTCTCTTTCTGTCTGTTTGTTTTGTCTCTGCCTCTCGCTCTCTCTCTTGCTGTCTGTGTTTGCCTCTGCCTCTCTCACTCTCTTTTCCTTTCTATGTTCCTCTCTCTCATTCTCTCGATTTCTGTCTGTGTTTCACTCTGCCTCTCTCAGTCTCTATTCCTTTCTATGTTGCTCTCTCACATTCCCTCTGTTTGTGTTTCTCTCTGCCTCACTCGCTCTTCCTGTCTGTGTCTCTCTTTGTCTCAATCATTCTTTTTCTGTCTGTTTTTCTCTTTGTCTCTCTCATCTCTGTATCTCTGTCCATTTCTCTCTACCACTCTCACTCTTCCCTTTTTTTGGTGTTTCTTTGGTCTCCCTCGCTATGTCTCTCCATTTGTTTTTCTTTTCACTTCTCCATTCTTTGTTTCACTGTTTCTCAGTTTCTCTCTGATTCTATCTCACATGCTCTGTTGCTCTCTCTTTCACAATCTGTACTGCTCTCTCTCTTTATTTCTCTCTTTGTCCCTGTCCCTCTCGTTCTCTATCTGTCTCTAGTTTCTGGATTTCATTTCAATCTCAATAAACCTGTTCATGATACTCACGGTTTCTGAATACAGTGGGAAAGTTGAGCTTTCTCATTCGATGATCAAGATGCTCTACAGTTTGATCAGGTGATTTAGTGAGATTTAACAAGCAAAAACAATTATTCAGCAAATGAACTTTCCTCTGCTGGACTTTTTCCCCGAAGAGATTTTACATGTTTAAACAATTCGTGATCTGGTTAAACATTAAATGCTAAATCTTTGTCAGCTCCCAGATATCTGGACTGAATGCCTTGTCAGCAGTAACATGACTTTTACAGTGTAAAATTTCAGGCATGCCACCTCTGCAGCCCTCAGGAATTATGCAGAAACAAGGGCAAAGACACTCCTAGAGGGCTTTGTGGAGGACAATTCACCTATTGAGGGCATTGGTGAACCATACTGACTCCCATTTACACAAGTAAACCTGCCCCAAACACGACAAAACATATTGCATAACTGTGCACAGTGTGAGATGCACACAAGAACACAGGCTTATCTTCAAAGACAGTCACACATACAGAAACTTACAAACATGCAGGCTACCATTTTATACATATTCATTTCATGCGCACACTGACAATCTCACACACACACACACACACACACACACACACACACACACACACACACACACACACACACACACACACACACACCAAGATGCACACACAGATTCAAACACTTGCTAATGCACAAATACACACTCACATGCTCTACACTTACACATTCTCATTTTCTCAAATGCTTACATAAACACACACTTACTTGGACATAGACACACAGGCAAACACTGGCACACACTTCTTGCACAAACATACATATAATCTTCAGTCTCAACAATTAAGCCACCTCTCTCACACACACACACATGCACTCATTCATTCACTCACTAATGAGTTGATTAGCTCAGTTGAATGGACAGCTTGCTTATGATGCAGAGGAATGCCAACAGCGTGAGTTTAATTCTGCTGAGGTTATCATGAAGAGATTCTCAAATTCTCCCCATGCCATGGTGACTCTATGGTTAAGTTACCACTCCTCTCCCGATAGCAAGAGAACAGCCAATGATCCAATAGGACTACAGCAACTTTACCATTTACATTTTATGCCTTACAAAATGAGGAAACACAAAGGCACAAATTAGCGTAGCATAATCAGGGTTGGATAGATAAATGAATGGCTGAGAGTATAATGTGGGAATTGTGGATTACAGTTCAAGGGACATTAGGACCAATACTGGAGAATGTGTGATCTCTACCACTCTGATAGATTATGTCTGAACCATACCAGGAGTCGAGTTCTTTTGAAACCCATATCTAGTGAAGTAAATCAGATTTTTCAACTAAGTTGTGAAGATAAGAGCCCCAGGTTTTCAAAGCTGTGGTGAATCAAAGAATTGGTAAAAGGCAACAAAGAAAGAAATTAATATGGGAAATTATAAGCAGACAAATTCTGGATGGGACAGAATATAGATCGAAAACCAAATCAGCAGATTAGGCTAGATGTTCCAAAAATAGCTTTAAAAAGGTAAAGCTGAGGCACTGTATTTGAATACATGTATCATGCAACACAAAGCAGATGAACCAGTAGTACAAATTGAGATAAATATGTCAATCCTACAGGCAATTGCTGAGACATGACTGCAAGGCGACCAAGATTGGATTTGAAACATTCAGGATCAGCAGGAAACAGGGAAACTGTGGAAGATCAGCTCTGTTATTTAAATATTATGTTAGGACAGCACAGGGAGGACCAAGATTTAGGAAGCCAGGACAAAGAAGCTGTCTGAGTTGAGATAGGAAATGATGAAAGCAAGAAGTTACGTGTGGGGATTTTGTACAGGCTACCTGTTCGTGGCCTTAAGTGTGACAGAATAACAAGGAAGAATTAATCTGAGCTTGTCAGAATGGTACAGGGATTATCATGGGGGGATTGTCACCCACATGTAGACTAGAAAAATCAGACAGGAGAAAGTAGTCGAGAGGAAGAATTCATTGAATATTTTCAAGGCCATTTCTTTGACCAGCATGTTACAACATTAATAATTAGCAAGCTGATTTTGACCATCAAGATAAGATTAATTACTAACCTTCTAGTGAAAGTGCCCCTTGCCAGCAGAGATCCTAATATGATTACATTAACATACAGTTTAAGGGACTGCTAATTCAGGCAGCATGGTAACTCAGTGGTTAGCACTGCAACCTCACAGTGTGAGGGACCTGGGTTCAATTCCAACCTCGGGTGATGGCCTGTATAGTGTTTGTGCATTCTCCCTGCATTAATTTATGTTTCATCTAGTTGCTCCAAGCTTCTCCCACTGTCTAAAGATGTGCAGGTTATGGATCGGCCATGTAAAATTGCCAGTAATGTCCAGGGATGTGTACGCTAGGTGGATTTGACATGAGAAATGTAATGTTACAGTAATACGGGGGGTTCTGGGTGGGATGCCCTTCAGAAGGTTTGTGTGGACTCAATAGTCTTCATTGCCTACTTCCACGCTGTAGGCATTTTATGATTCTAAGGCTATTTTGAACTTGAATAAGTCAGTCATGGGGACATAAAAGGAAAGCTAGTGAAAGTAAACAGTAAATTTAGGTTAAGGGGTAGGCAAATAGAGTTTGAATGGCAAACATTAAAGTCCATAGATTAATTCCAACAGATTACAAAAATTCAAAGGGATTGACCAACTATCACTGAAATATTCAAATGTACTCTCAAACACATAGAAACAACATTTAGTTGTGCAAATATAGGTGAAAAGTTAGAAGATTGGACAAAATTCACAAAATAAAATAATAGGGATTAATAATGGGATAAAAAATAGAGTGCAAAAGAAAGTTAGTGAAAAATACAAAAGAAGAAACGAAAAAAAATTCTTCGGATGTTAAATTAAAGACACTGATGTAATTGTTGGTCCTGCAATAAATGAGTCTAAGGAATTAGCAATGGAGGATAAAATAATGGCAGATCCATGCCAAATGGATATTTTGCATTCGTCTTCACTCGAGAAGATACTAGTAGCATCCCGGAAATGACTGTAAATAAGGAAGTAACAGGAAGGGTGGAACTCAATATAGTTGCAAATACCGATGAAGCAGCATTGAGTACATTGTTTGATGCAAGCTGACATATCTGCAGATCCTGATGGATTTCAAGCAAGGGTCTTAAAAGAAGTAGCGAGTGGGTGATAGTTGGTGATTTTGTTTAACTTTACCAACATGTATATGTTTCAAGGAATGTTCCTTCAGATTGTGGGTCTTGAATCTACAACTAAAATGAAGATCCAAAATCTCACACCAAAATCTTTGAAAACATGACAACAGTAACACTTCATGAGGGACGAGCTGTCCCAAACATAATTGGGGATGTCCTGTGATTAATAATGAAGCTATAAAATGCAATTTTTTTCATCTATTTAAACTGTAGACTTGAGGTAATTTGCTGAAGTAGTGTCGCTAATGCTTTGACAGTCTCCACATATCTTGCTAAGAAATATATTGTTTTACTCTAAAAATTCCACTGCTGTGAAGGAATATTTTCACTTTACTCTGTGTGCCAAAGGGCCATAATTAAAGTTGCACTAATCAACTGAATAACTCAGAGTTAAGAATTTCAACAATCTACTCACGTACTCGTTAAAATACAGTAAATGGCTATAGTGCCAAATGAGACACTGAATTTTTTTTGATATATGCCATTAGAGCAAGAGACATTTCAAAAATGAGAATGTGAAATATAAAATATCAAAGATCGATATAACACCTACCCATAAGCCAGTGTTATGAATCAAACCAAACTCTCTCAAAATATATCAAGGAAATAGCCTCGGCCATAACTTTATATTTTATTTCAAGGCAAGTGTAGCTGATTCAATACAACCACTACTTGGCTTTAAGCAAAATGAATCTTATTCTTACAATATAGTTAGAACAAAAACAACAATAAAAAAAATGATTTGGCATAATTTTAACTCTATCTGAAAAACTTAATAAAATAGTATGCCAATTTACTGCTAATCATCAACTGTTCCAATGTAGCAACACCCAATAAACACAACCTTGGAAAAGCCAAAATGAGCAATACAAATTTCCCTCATGCGCTATATCTCCTCTATTCCAGGAAAACAAACACCAAAAAAAGCTAGAAGCAGAGAGAGAATTTAAACATTTTATTTTTTTCTTCTGCAGCCGCAGCAGAGAGGGAGAGCTGTCTGTATTAACTTCCTAAACCCAGTTCCTACATGTCTCAAGGCTGGGACATCAACCTGAACATTAACCATGTCATCAGTTGCCACCACTTCTGTAGCAAACTGTGGAACACCATAAACCTTACTCTTTTTGACCTGGGGGAAAGCTTCAAGCCAGAGGGCCCTGCCATGTGGGTGGAGGAGGAGGAGGAGGGACAGTTTCTGCCCCCACCTGTGGGCATTCAATTCTGGTCTCCCTGATATAGGAAAAATGTAGTGGAACTTCAGAAGGTGTGGAAATGATTTACGAAGATGTTGCCGAAATTGAAGGGCTTGTGCTATGAGGAGGAGATGAATAGGCTGGGGTTAATTTCCCTGGAGCATTGGATGCTGAGAGGTGACCTTTTGGAGGTTCATAAAATCATGAGGGGCCTTGATATGGTGAGAGGGGAAAGATTTAAAACAGACCTAAGGGGCAACTTTTTCACACAAGGTGGTGCATGCATGCAATGAACTTCCAGGAGGCTGGTCCAATTACAACAGTTAAAAGGAATTTGGATGGATACGTGAATGGGAAGGGTTTAGAGGGATATGGGCTAAATGCTGGCAGAAGGGAGTTTAGGATATCTGGTTGGCTTGGGCAAGTTTGACTGGAGGGTTTGGTTCCATGATGTACATCTATATGACTCTATAACTGAAAGCAAAGCTAAGAGTTTGGGTCTGTGTGAGCCCATCTCCACCTTTTGTCTAATTAAAAAAGATACACACTCCGGGAGCTTAAAGCTGTTTACCCACTGTTTCTAAAGAGAACATTCTATCATCACTGTCTCCATTAAAGGCATAGTACCCAAAACAGCAAGAGGGGAATGGGTTTTCTTATAGAGCTATAGAGTCATACAGTGCAGAAACAGATACTTCAGTCCAACTTGTTCACGCCAATGAGATATTCCAATCTGACTGCGTCCTATTTGCTAGTATGTTTTTTCCTATATCCCTCTAAACCCTTCCTTTTCATGTATAATTCCAGATTCCTTATAACTGTTGCAATTGTACCTGCCTCCACCACTTCCTTTGGCAGCTCATTCCATACACGCATCACCCTCTACATGAAAAATATTAGCCCTCAAGTCCTTTCTAAATCTTTCCCCTCTCACCAGTTTGGTCTCTCCCACCCGAAGGAAAAGACCTTGGCTATTCACTTTATCCATGTTCTTCATGATATTATAAACCTCCATAAGGTCACCCTTCAGCCTCCAATGCTCGGGGGGAAGAAAAAGCCTATAACAAGTGGTGAATTGAAACATTAGAGCAGAGAGAGACCTTTGCCCTGGAGTTGCCCGCATCACACTTCAGTTAGGAGGGTAGATTGTTCATTTTGGAGATAACAAGACGAAGAAGGGATATGAGAGGTCTGGATAGAGGAGAAAGGGAGGAACTGTTCCAGGCTGTAGAAGGATCCGAAACAAGAGGGTACAGACAAAAGGAAGTTTGAAAATTTAAGAAATGTGGTGTGAGGAGAAAGTTTGTTTTCTCAGACAGCATGTGGTTCCAGTATAGAGTGCACTGCAGAAGGTGTGGTGGAGGCTGAGTAAAGGGAGACATTTCAAGACAGAATTTGTAATCATTTGAACAGAAACAATGGCAATGGTATGAGGAAAAGGCAGGTGAACTGCACTGGGTCACAATGGTCATTAGACAGCCTGACCAAATACCACCAGCTAATGGTCTCCTTCTGCGTCACAATAATTTTGCAAATCTGAAATTATATGACCATTCCACCAGATTAAATTTTAGTAGAAATGAGCATCTCTGTGTCCTGAAATTCCCACTTTATATGAACAGAAGAATTTCGAATCTCCCTTTAACCACAGAAATTCTGGATCCACCAATTGCTGCATTGGCGGAATGAATACAAGTACATGTTGAATAATTTCTGATTATCAGCCATGGTTTTGTGTTTCAGTCTGTTTGAGGTGGTTTGGTAAAAGATTCAGTCCCTTTACAGTGAAAGGTGGAGGAAACTCAGCAGATCTATCAGCACCTGCGGACAGAGAAATAGTTAACATTTCGATCTTGCTTTGACTGTTCAGAGATGAATCAGATAGGTTTTCTCCAGAATAGTATCTGTGCAGAGAGAAACAGCTTAACATTCGGAGTCTAGCGTGACTCTTCTTCAGACTTGGTGCCAGATCTGCTGAGTTTCTCCATGGATTTCTGTCTTAGTCCCTCACATTAGCCTGCCTGTCCAGTTTGTCTCCTTCACATTACCAGTGGTCCACCATACCCTAATCTGAAACCCGGGCTCTGTAATCAAAGCCATGTGGATTTCTGTACATTGCAGGTGTGTGTGTGTGTGTGTGTGTGTGTGTGTGTGTGTGTGTGTGTGTGTGAGAGAGAGAGGGGGGAGGATAGTCGCAATTATCTTTTACTTCCTCTTCAACGTGAAATGTGCCCACTCTTTGGAAGATAAATCTGGTGCAGCTTCTGCAAGAGATCATTGTTATTTCTGGAGTCAGAGATATCTACGGCGCCGAGAAAATAACCTTTCGGTACCACTCAAAGATAACCACAGCTATTTTATTCTCGTTTTCCAGGGCATCTTACATGGTGAAACTGTTCAAATCATGGACATGATAATGTTAATCTGTCTCATCCTGAAACTTAATAAGGTGTAGTGATTTTTCTAAAATAATATATCTAAGTTAATGTCAGCGCGTGGGTAAATACATATTTTTTACACGCAATATTTGCGGGTAGTTGAAGATTGGTAAGGTTTTAAACAGGCTATTTCTGCGGTTTGATTAAAAAAATTGTTGAGTCCTTACATTGATTTTTTGTGAATTCACATACAATATTTGCTGCAATTTGCATAAGATCGAAGGGAATTTAAAGGGCTTTGGGGCTGAGCTATAGCTTGTGAGCGTTTAGACATTAGCTTCACAATGTCTCATTGGAATGTAAGAAAGTTATCAATTGGCCTGTAAAACTAAGGTAGGACACCTAGGTGAGTTATTAACGGCAGCTTAATTAGGTTAATTAAAGCATGTAACATAGAATTAAGGCCTAGCATGACTTAATGGGGTCAAGCCGAGGCGAAGGACCATTGTGGCAGATGTAGTAATAAATAAGAAACTTGGATACAGGCACACGATGGCTTCTCAATGCAAATTAGCAACAAATGGCTTCTAGGCTGCGAACTTTATTATTCTGCTAGAGCTACATAAATCACTCATCCTCACTCTGCTGCACAGGAAGATTAGTAGACAATGCGCCTTTCAGAATACAGCAGTAACCTCATAAGATAGAGGAGTATTAACCGCTCTAACTGACCTTCAAGTGCAGCTGCAGTGGCTCTCTAAGGCCTGAAACATCGGCCTTCCTGCTCCTCTGATGCTGCTTGGCCTGCTGTGTTCATCCAGCTCTACACCTTGTTGTCTCAGATTATGCAGCATCTGCAGTTCCTACTACCTCCTGCAATTTGTTTGTTTCCATGAGTTTAACTATTTGTGGCCTGAATCAAACTGAATTCCCCATGTACAGAGGGTTAGCATTGACCAGAAACTCAATTGGATTCGCCATAAAAACACAGTGGCTACAAGAGCAGTCAAGAGGCTGGTACTGCTCCAGTGAATACCTCACCTCCTGACTCCTCAAAGCACATCCACCGACTGCAAAGCATATCAGGATTATGACGACATCCTCCCCCGTTGCCTGGTTGAGTGCAGCGCCAACAACACTCAACAGATTTAATACTATTCAGGACAAAGCAGCCCACATGTTTGACACCACACACCCAAGAATTCACTCACTCTCCTTCAGATATTCAGAGGCAGCTTGATGTACCATCTGCAAGATGCACTGCAGAAATTCGCCAGGATTCCTTCCACTGCCATTTTAAAAAGTAAGGAGAACAGATACATGGGAACATCACCAGCCGCAAGTTCCCCTCCAAGGTACTCACCTGTTTTGGAAATACATTAACTTTCTTAATGTTGTCTCAAAAACCCAGAGCTTTCCCCCTCGTAGCAATGTGGGACTACCTACGGCACATGGAATGTAGCAGCTCGAGAAAGCAGCTCACCACCGACCTCCCTGAGGATCAGTTGTGGACAGGAAACAAATGTAGCCTGGCTGGTAGAACCCACATACTGTAAGCAAATTAATAAAATATGTAATATGCCGTATTTTTACTATGTACATTCTATGTCATAAATAAAGTTCAAGGGAACAGATCAATGCAAATTTTTGGTGCTCACAATATGAATTGCATGGCAGTCTTCCACCCGACCATTCTACACAGTTTGCAGACCCTGGGAGCTCTCAGACTATAACATACCTTCTTTCTGTTTTGTACACTAGTTCGGTCAGGAAACTGTTTCAGATTTTGTCTTAAAGTTCAGTGAAGTATGAGGTCACCTGGAAAAATGAACTTTCTAAACCGAGCGGGGCAGATTCTTTTTAGAGTGATGATAATAAGGATTACATTGGTGCAACAATGTTAAAATGCTAAGATACAACTTACTTGAATAGCTGAACATAGTTGGTAGGTTTGAAGGTCTAATGTTCCCATAATTTGTCAAGCTACTTTTTTTTTCAATCACATTAACTACCCTTAACGCTTGAAGCCTCTAGAAAGCTGTTTCGCTTTTAAACATATTCCATTACTTTGCATGTCCAACCTTTATAAGAGAGAATTCCATGCTCACCCAGACTCTGAGACCATGACCCCTTGTTCTGGATTGTCCCTGTGTTCAGTCTGTCAAGCCCAGTCAGAATTCTACATGCTCCGAGGAGTACTCCTCTCATCCTCATATCTCCAGTCAATACACGCACTGCATGGTGAAGAGAAATGATTTGTGACTTTTCAGAGATAGTAGGAACTGCAGATGCTGGAGAATCTGAGATGACAACGTGTAGAGCTGAATGAACACAACAGGCCAAGCAGCATCAGAGGAGTAGGAAGGCTGTTGTTTCGGGCCTAGGCCCTTCTTTTTTTCTGAAGTAGGGTCTAGGCCCAAAACGACAGCCTTCCTGCTCCTCTGATGCTGCTTGGCCTGCTGTGTTGATCCAGATCTACACCTCGTTATCTCAGATTCTCCAGCATCTGCAGTTCCTACTATCTCTGAATCAATTTTAACCCCACTGCGAAGCCTCTTCTAAGGATGCCTACCTTGAAGAAGTTACCCTCCTCCATCCGGAAAAAAACCTCGGTGGATCTCTCTCCCACTGCAACTCGCTTGTAATCTCTTTGACCTTGAAACTGCTCGACCACATCCTGAAGCAAACCAGGCACTACAGCCACATCACCTTCCTCAGCACCTGCCTACAGAACCAGATTATACCCAATGGACTACAGTCCACATTCAGGCCTTCCCAGTTTGTTCCCAAATGTGACAATGTCTACATTCAGAACATTGAGATCCTTCAGAAGCGTTTCTCTATGTGACTTTTCACTCTGTTTTATCTGTTCATAAATAAATCAAACTCATGGCGGGCCTTTTAATTAACTGTTGCAGTTGGTCAAACAGTCTGTGAACGGTTTATCAAATGTACATTTTAAATAGGTGACAATTTGAATCCACTATTTGTATGCAGATAAAACTATAGTACCAGGTCTGATCTGTACTGCTACCGCGAATGGTGTGTTGTGTATAGCATTGTGAATGCAAACACGAAATTCAAATTATCATCCATGTTCACACACAACAGATTTACCAAATTAAATGAAGCAAACATATGATTACCCATATTTTCACTGGAAAACTCTTTCTTTCTCTATTTTTTATAGATTATTCTATAGTGCTGTTAGGTCCGAGCTGCACCAGTTCGAAGATAGACCTCTCTTGCAATGGTACAGTCAGAGCTAATCACCCAGGAACAATCATATGGGGTCTCAGTGGCAGAAATATCATGGTGAATGCTTCAAATGTTACAGTCTATTCCTGGACAGTGAATAATCGCTCACTGCAGAGCTCGCTGACACTCACTCAGCCAAATGGATCTGAAGATGATCCAACAGACAAACAGGAGGCTGGAAGAACACAGCAGGCCAGGCAGCATCTGGACAAAAGGAGCAGTCAACATTTGTTAGTTAGTGTCTAGGAAATAAAAACAATTGCATTGAACAATTTTGTCATGAAATGTCACAGCTTTTAATATCAGGTGACAGATTTCCCCAACAGTGAGAGAAGCGTGTGACTGACGATTTCATTGGTCCCGCAGTCCGCATAAAATGCCAAAATGTCCCAATATATTGGACATAGTCCATAAGTAATTTCAGCCGTACCTGTGCCCAGTTGGAGACTGGACACAATATTGTATACATTGCATCTTTAGCCTATGTGTGTTAATTATTATTTTTATTTGTCAATTTTGAAATGGCTTTGAAATGTAGAACCAGTTCCTGACCTTTAAAAAGACTACAATGTTTGGGTTAATTACCCCTGCCATGAAGTCAGATTTCCCCTCAATACAGCATTCCCTGCTTCCGAGTTATCATTTAGCTGTTCACATTAGGAGCAAGAATAGGCCTTTTGGCTCCTTGAGCTGGCACCGGCATTCAATATGTTGATTAATTTGATCCTTTTTCACCTCAATCCACATTCCCACCTGTTTCCCCTTAAGTACTGTCAATAAAAGAAAACTCTAATGGTTCAGTGGTAGTATCCTTATCTCTGGACTGGAAAGATGGGTTCAAGTCCCACCTGCTCTAGAGGTGTGGAATAACATCTCTGAGCAGGTTAATTAGAAATTTAGTTTGAACTGGTTCAACATGAGCTTCTGCTGATCGCTTGATAAGGGAATTCCAAAGAGAAATTAACTTCAGGGAGAAAAATTCCTCCACATCTCTATCTTAATGGAAGACCCCTTTTGTTCGTACAAAGCCCCCTATCTATAGGTTCACTCATCCTGAAATTCCTCCTTTCTATTCTTTAGCAGCAGAAATAAACAATCTTTTGTATAATTTCAATCTATTATAGATTGTCTTTACTGGCCATATTCATATTCAAAATTGATTTTACTCTGACATTCAATAATATCATGGTTGATCTTTGACGTCAACTGCATCATCTCACCAGATTCTCCCGAACTCTTGAATTTCCAGTTTATTTTTGAATGGAGTAAAAGAATGACCATTCACACCTCTCTGGAGAAATTAGAATTCAAAATTCTCGCTATGCTCTGAATAAAGACATTGTCTACCTTAGTCCTAACTGTTGGGCCTGGAATTTTGATATTCTCTCCCATACTGATGCACTCTAACAGCATCTAGCAAGAAATTTGAACCAGAATATCATTGCAAATGGAATAAAATTGTTTACAGGCAATTGATATAAAGAGTAGGAAATGGTCCGCTTTGCATTTAATATGTACGCACACACGTGGCAGTTAATCCTGTAGATATCATCTCATTTAGAAATCTACTATTATACAATAACTGATGATAGTTACATGCTCAAAATTGCCAATAAATATTTTAATTAACATATTTAACCGATTATCTCTAATATTACAAATTCAGTACTGGGATTTGAACTTGTATACTGAAAGCACTAACCTGTTCAGGTAGATTACCACACCACATCATAAACCCAGCAAAATTCCAATCCTACACAAGCCATAAGGAGATAATTTGTATTTTTTCTGATGTCAAAATAAAGGAAAGTTCTCTTTTGCTCCAGATAACCACAATTTTGCTACCAGTTTGTGGGATCAGAGCAAGAATGTGAAAAATATCTTTTACAATATTTTAGGAATATTTATCTGGTAATTTGTGATCCTCGTCAGAAAGGAAAACCCGTGATTTTTATTGTTCTGATTGTGGTGAAGGTTCAGAGGTATGTGTGCTCCATAAATACATAAACACATATGTACCAGGCAGAAATGAAAGGGTTTGTGGAATAAATTGTTCTCCATATGTGGAACTGTACCTTCAAATGGCTTGTTCTGAGCTTACTGACCTTGAAAACAAATTATAGTTTATGAAGCAGTGAGTTAATGGAGCTCAAGTTCTTATATTCCAAAGCAGGCAAATTCTAGAGGCAAATATATCTTGCCAAGGCTATCAGTAGTTGATTTCTGTTGACTGCTTTCAGCAGAAATAGGAACAAACCCCAAGACACTTTTAATTTAGTTGTTATGGTCCTGTTGGGTCTTTGGCTGCTCACTCTAGAGAGTGGAGTTTGGAAGTGAGACCCTCACAGTCTTGTCACTGGAAGTTGCCCATCGTATGCAAGGTAAGTGGATTAGCCATGGGAAATGCAGGGTTACAAGGATAGGATGGGTCTCGGTGGGATGCTCTTCAGAAGATCGGTGCAGGTTCTATGGACCAAATGAGTTGATTCCAAACTGTAGGAATTCTATCACTTTCTCAAGAACAGTACAACACACAGCAGTTGGATTGTCTGGTGTGAGGTGTTGAATAAAGAACAACAGTGCCGTTTCTATTCCCACAGTTGACTGAGGTTATTATGAAAGTCACCTTTTCAACATTGCCTCTTGCTAGAGGTACCCCTCAGGTTAAATCGGTCACTAGTTGCCTGTCTGACAAGAGACTGATCCTCTGGGACTATCATGTCTTCATTTACAATATTCTTATCAGAAAGCCGAGAGGCATGAGAATGTAAAACTGACCTGCTAAGGACTGGGAGGAGTCAAGAATCCTCTGACAGCACTGGTTTGCAATGTTCAGTCGGCTAATGATTTTCTCCTGGACTTAATGTTCACATTCCATGTATTTTATCATTTTACCATATGTATGCCATATTACTATGCAATTCTGTTTTCTTTTGATATTGTAAAGTTTTGCTGTTTAGACATCGAAGAAAGAAGAAAACATATGACATCCCCTTTTGGAAACCATCATTCCTTCCCCAATTTAAATGCATAAATTCTGGGAATATTGATAGGAGTGGGAGAACCAAATGTGCAAAGGATGTCTACACATCAATTACACTCTGCTGAAAATCCCCAGGTACGATTTACCAATTCACAGAGAATTGGGAGCTGTGTGCAGACTCAGTAAGCAAACGGAGTAACATAACAAGAAAATTCTGCAACAATAAATCAATTCAAACAGCCCATAGATTTCCTGTCAAGTATCATGAACTTAATTTGCAACTATCCCTAATAGATATATCACTAAACAAAAGAGCCATCAAAATCCTATTGAAACTTCAAATCCCAATTAAAAAACACCATTCCAAACAAATTGGAATACATATTAACAAATTGGCAAATCTTATTTTGAGAGGTTTGAGCTTTCCAATATAGTATACATGAAATAACCTGCTCATCAACTTATTTAGCAACACATTTAGCGAACCATAAATGTTTTGATAGGCGCTGTAGATCAAGCAACATTGCAATCTCCATTATACACAAGGCACAAATTGAAAAAATGTTAAAGGTTGCATCTACCATGGTTAAGATTTCAGCTTCTGCTCAAAGGGAATTAATTGCTTGTTGATTTTAATCAAATCTGAACGTTGTTAAAGTATCTGCTGGACACCCGGGTAAAAGGAAGTCTTATTTCGCTCTAATACATTCAGACTTTGTGACAAGAAGCAATGCTAACCCTTACAATCAGCAGCAATGTGAATCTGAGCAGGTTTCAACATTTACTGGAGACAGCAACATAGAATATTGAGGCAGGGGTAGGTCATTTGTCCCTTTGAGCCTTCTCTGCCATTCAATATGATTACTGTTGAGCTTGCAACTCAGTGCCATGCTCCTACTTTCTCCCCATTCCCCATGATACTTCTTGTTCTAAGAATCATGTCTGCATATCTTCGTGAAAATCTGTAATGTTTTGGCCTCAGTAATGAATTCCACAGTCTCACCACTCTCTGAGTGAAGAAGTTCCTTCACATCTAAGAACTAAATTACGTATGCCTAGACTGTAAGGTCCGGTCCTAGACTCCCCTGTATCTATCCTGTGGAGAATAATGATGCCCAAGTCGTGACAATAGTTTACAGCCACCTGATTAACAGGTTTACATTACAATACAGGATCTAAACGTCAGGTTGGATTAGAAAAACAATCCTAATTACAATAGTTAGTTACATAATTTACCAGTCTTTACTAGTGGCCTAACAACATGCTGCAAATGGCCTGTGGTCAACTGCGCACCCACCCCTACACACAAATGGCTTTCTCACCTTTAGTTACCATGATCGAAAACTACATTTTAAAATATCAGTGGTAGGTACGGTCTTTTTTTCACATGGTCAACAGTTTGAAGCAGTTCAGGTCCTATTTTCGACTTAACCTCAATTGTTTAGTCACGCTTTGACTATTTCAAATTAAGTCAAATTAATTCATTCTCGTCCTAATGCTTGGAATAATGAGGTCAGGTCTTGAATTCCTGCTTTCACCATTGGGTCACTGGGCTGCTCATCTAGAAAACTAAGTTAATATTCTGGAGACATGAGATTGAGTCGCCTCATGGACTCAATTTTGAATGAAATCTAAAATTAATATCTATTCTAATGTTGCCCATGGAACCATTTTCTGATTCCCCACTGTATCTTAAGGAAGGCAAACTGTGGTCATAAAGTGGCCTGTCCACCAAGTCACCACAAACAGAGAGAAATATCTTTGACCATTAACAGCCATCTGAAATGACCCAGGAAAACTGGTAATGACGGATGCTCAGTTCTGAGGAAGGTTCACCGGACCCAAAATGTTAATTCTGTTTTTTTCCTCCACAGATGCTGCCAGACCTGCTGAGCTTTTCCAACAACTTTGTTTTTGTTCATGTTGGACCCAGGAAAACTGGTAATGACAGATGCTCAGTTCTGAGGAAGGTTCACCAGACCCAAAATGTTAATTCTGTTTTTTTCCTCCACAGATGCTGCCAGACCGGCTGAGCTTTTCCAACAACTTTGTTTTTGTTCATGTTGGATGCTGGAATGCCCATTGAAGCCACCCCTGCAAAAAGGAAGAGCATTGACCTGGGACAATAGATTTGTTCTTGTAGGTTCCACTGTCAAAATTGTTGGAGACAAGTCGAGCCAAACAAGTCAGCGAAAGTAATTGGAGTGAACTGAGCACCGCTTTGAGTATAGGGAGTGTAAACTTGGAGAGCAAGATGGAGTTTGAAGGTATTTGACTTTTAGCTTTGTGCAGGAGAAGAAACTGGTGCACAAACAGGAAATTATTCTGCAGTACCCTTATTGTAATAAGTTGCTTTAAAAGTTGTTATATGGTAGGTCAGCTTGATCATGTGGCAGCTATATCTCGCAATATGTGTGGAGTCATGGATGCAATATGTGTCCTAGCTAAATGAAGGGAATGCCACTGGCTTAACAGGTTTCAGCTCCCATATTTCAGAGCTGGATCAATGGGTGTAACCACCATTCTGCATCCATGATATAAAGAATTACATTGATATCATGATTATGGAGGTATCCAAATCACACATAAGGCAAATGCAGGTACAGTAAAGAAGGATGGCCAACCAGCTATCTAAGACACTAGTTGGAATTTTAATTTATTTTTTTAACTGTCTTCTGGAAATAATAGTCTATTGATGACAATGAAGCCATTGGAAGAAGCTGGAGCTGGGTAAAATATCTGGCTCACCGATATCTTTCTGTAAAGGAAATCCACCATCCTCATCTGATCTTGGCGAGTTATGACTCCAAATGCACAGCAATGTGATTGACTCTTAACTTCCACTTGGGCAATTAGGAATGAGCAATAATAGTGGTGTAGTCAGTAACACTTACATCTGTGAATAAATTAAAAAAACAGTCATGCCCCACAGGAGTTTATTGGTCTCTAACCGAATTTCCACTTTGAATACTAATGAGGGCAATATTTCTATTAAAGTCCATCTACCACATTCTTAGAACATAGAACATAGAACAGTACAGCACAGAACAGGCCCTTCAGCCCACAATGTTGTGCCGACCATTGATCCTCATGTATGCACCCTCAAATTTCTGTGACCATATACATGTCCAGCAGTCTCTTAAATGACCCCAATGACCTTGCTTCCACAACTGCTTGTCCATTTACATTGAATATCAATATGTCTTTGTAATTATATGCTATGAACTACACTGTCTACAATGTCACCTAACTGTGCAATCAGCAAATTTGGAAATAGGAATGACTGAGGCCCTTATACAGATCCTTGTGGGACCCCAGTTACCTCCTGCTAATTTGAGTACCTACCTGTCATCCTGATCGGCTGTTGCCTGGCACTCAACCAATTTCCTAATTTTGGCGAACAAGAACTAACAAGAAGTGTGAAGGTGGGAAATAAAGTTAGAAAGTTGGAAAAACAAAGGGGAGCGTCAGTTAATATTACAATACAGAATAATACCAAAAAAAATCTATTTGGAACACTGCCCATGAATGCATGCAATTATCACAATTCAGCAGATGATTTCAGGGAATCTGTGAGTTGGTAAGATGTAATTTCAGTTATGGAAAAACGACTGCAGCATAACCAAGACTGGTAACTTAATTTTCAAATCTATGTAACATTTTGAAAAGGCAGACAAAGAGAATAAAAAGCTCCTGCTTGCTGATTATAAGGGCAGTTATACAAGCATTATAATGGAGGATATCAGATATAAAGAATAAAACATGAAATTTGTTTTTTTTAAATAAAACTACTACTATTCACTTGTGGGACATGAGCATCACTGGCGAAACAAGTATTCATTTTCCTCCTTGAGAAGAGGGTGGTATTCAGTATCATGGGGTGTCGGGGAGAACAAAGAGGATGAATGAGTTCTATTGCTTAAGGGAATGAGAAGCAGAGGGACCATGTTTAGAACCACTGGGAAACAGTAAAAATAGGAACAGGAGGAGGCCATTCAGCCCTTAGAGTCTGCTCCACAATTCAAGATGAACGTGGCTGGTCATTCAACTCAGTTCCTGGATCCCAGTTTATCTCAAAGTACCCTTTGATCCCTTTAGCCCTTAGAACAATATTTATCTCCTTCTTGAAAATATTCAATGTCTTGGCCTCAAGCCCTTTTTGTAGCAGAGAATTCCACAGCTTCTGGGTGAAAAAAATTCTCCTCATCTCAGTCCTAAATGGCCTACCCCGTATCTTAGATCCCCTGGTGCTGGACGTTCCTCCTGAAATTACACTGTCCAGCCCTTTTAGAATGGTATTGGTTTCTATTCGGTCTCCCTCTCATTCTTCTAAGCTCCAGTGAATACAGTGCTAAATGATCCATTCCTTCTTCATACATCTGTCCTGACGTCCTGGGAAGAGAGGCAGAAGCAACATTGGAGAATATCCCTCAGAGCATGCTCCATTAGGATGTGGAATGAACTGCCTGAGAGTGTGGTGGAAGCTGGTGCAATCAATTCCCTGAAATTAAATTAGACCGTCATTTGAACGTGAAGCTTGATGGACACAAGAGGGAAGGGGAGAAGAACTAAAAGTGGATGAGGAATATAACAGACTTGTGGCGGTTATCCAAAGGGAAATGTGTAAGAATCAGCAGGACAGGTAGAAATGGTGGTACCTGTCACCCAATGTTATGGGAAGCAAATTAGACCAACGAAGAGAAAAACAAATGGCGGATCTGAATCAGTCCCACGCGATAAGACAGTGAGGATCTCGAATTAACGTTGCTTCGGAGCAGAGTCAATGAACACTCCATTCCTTATTTAATTGATCAAAGTGAAGCACACTTCATACAAGAGATAATGGGAACTGCGGATGCTGGAGAATCCGAGATAACAAAGTGTGGAGCTGGATGAACACAGCAGGCCAAGCATCATGCTCCTAAGATGCTGCTTGGCCTGCTGTGGTCATCCAGCTCCACACTTTGTTATCTCACACTTTACACAAGTTGCATTTCCCTTTTCTGCTTCAAGTGCCCCTGATTTTCATGAGACAATTGCCTTACCTCTTCAATTCTCAAATTATCCCTGTCATTATGTGTTTCATTCCCGCTTACGGACTTTTCAGCTCAGAAAATTTTGATTTCCTTCTCCAGTTCTTCCTATAAGAAAGGGAGAATGCAATTCGGAAGAATTCAGAATTCATTTCTGAAGAAGGGTCTAGGCCCGAAAGGTCAGCCTTCCTGCTCCTCTGATGCTGCTGGACCTGCTGTGTCCATCCAGCTCTACACCTTGTTATCTCAGATTCTCCAACTTCTGCAGTTCCTCCTGTCTCTGAAAGTATTTTACAGACTGTTGACTCGCTGATGCACCCAGCGTGAATCGTTTCTAATCTGACCGATTTTTCCGGTCATTTCAGAAATTTGATAAGACTCGGTCACACAACTGCGGGTCAGAATTACTATTGACGGGAGTTTTCCTGATTAACCATCAAACAGATAGTAATTACAAAAGGAAAAAAAAGAAAAGTTGTTTCATGGTCACGGAGGTGAGTGTTCAATTCTAGCATTTTTCAAATTAAATTTCGAACACACCGTCTTAGTGAGGATTGAACCTATATCTCCCGTACACTGAGCTCGGACTGGGATCAAACACTCCCATTGGAGCTCATCCAGCGTCTCAGAGACCGGAACGTTGGGAAATGCAAGTTACACCAGATAGGAGTAACTGGAAGGTGCCGACAGATCTCTCAATTGCTTCTCACTTCCACTCACCATTGCTATCGTTTCCCCAGTTACATCCGGTGATACTTTGGAAACGAAAAACACAAAGCAATGTCTCCAAATCGAAAAAAAAGCACAAAACTGTGATTGCAGCAGCTCGGACCTGTTGACCTGACCCAATTTCTAAGGTGACAGTCAAGCTGTGAAGACCGAACGCCATACCTAAAAATATAGCACATAGACTGGGTTAAACTGTTTCCTGTAAAAAGAAACACACACCTCTTATATCACTGGCATTTGAGCTACAGCCTTTTGCCTGGACAGCTGAAGGTGTGAAAAGAGTGCTCTGTGTCACCATCAACCGCAACAGAACATTTATAACGCATTGACAGGCAAACAGATATAACTTATGAGATCGATGACTAAACTTTGTGGTCAGGTTTATTCTTAGTAACTGAATCTGAAGTTCAGTTCCTGCCTTATGACTGATGACAGGAAAATGCCAGTTTATTGGTCCAGATCTTTGTCTTTGTTTTTGGCATGGTGCCCTGTAAAGTGGGGGATGCTCTCACTCCCAGCATCATACTGTATCTGCTTGACAGGATTAGCAGCAGCCCTGGGGGTCTCTAAAGGTGAGTGAGCTTTCAGACGGAACATGATTCCCATTCCTCCAGTCTGCCTAGCAGCTGATCTCCCCGTACTCGGATTCGATTCTGATCAATAAGTGATCTATTACCAGAGAGCAGAATCTTCCTGGGATTGGTTTCATCTTCAATCCACCTGAGATAACAGTTCACCATCTTCCACGGTGACGCAGTTTGCAGTGTTCCTTTCTCTCGTTCTGTTACTTGACAAAGGTACGACATTATCTTTCAGAGTTACTGAACTTTGGAAAAATTTATCCATGTCTGAAGCTGTTGTTGGAAATTCTGGGTAAGAATATTGCATTAGTTGAGTATATAAATATTCATGGATAGATGTCTGAGTTAATGAACAGACACTTTCACTGTGAACCTCATTCTGTGTTTTCATTGGAGTTTATTAATTGTTAGTACCTACTTCAATTTCTTCAGAAGGACCTTTCATCATGTCTGTAGATTCTCAACCATAATTTGATATGTATGTTGTTGTTATTGGTATCTATGTAATTGCAAATGTTTGAGAAAATTGAGTTCACAGTTTTTGACTGTCATTTAATGGAATAGTTTAATTTGATTCTTGTCACAGAGTTCACTGGAAATCTAGCCGATTTTCCTTTTTCAGCTGTCCATAGTTAACGATGGGCTGTGAAGGTTCCCTGGAATGCCTTGGCAGTAAGCGGGTCAATTGTGGAGATCCCATGTATGTTTGATTACCCCACCAGTGGCAGAAATCCACGGGTTCTCTGGTTAAAAGGAGATTCCAAACCAAGAGCCCCAGGGGTTAGTATTATCTACAGTGGCCGAGATCCAGTCAGTGTGAACCATGAATATGAAGGGAGAACAGAATTGAGTGGGAACCTGACAAAGAAACAATGTTCATTACTGATAAAACATGTCAGGAAGAGAGATGAAGGAGAGTATTATATCAAGGTGAAGATTACTAACAACAGGAATGCATCAGATTCCTACTCCAACAGTATTCCTGTATCTCTCCGTGTTCTGGGTAAGTAGTTCATTAATTTCAGGGCCTGTAAAATGTATTATTGTACCTGTGCATGTGATGTAATCATTGCTAACTGGACCAACATTTATTGACTAGTCATAATTTTGCTGCTAAAGGAGTGAGTGATCTGCCTTCCTGAGCTATGGCAATTCCTGGATCTTAGAGCACCCACAGTGCAGCTAGGGAGGGATTTCCAGTGCTTTGCCTGAGCTCCAGTGGCGACATCCTTCCAAGTCTGGATGGTGCCTGGCTTTGAACGGAACTTGTGGGGGCTGGGGGTATTCCCATGTCCCTGCAGCTCCTGTCCTTCTCGATGACAGAGGTGATGGGTTGGGAAGGTGCAGTCAGAGGAACTTTGGGGAATCATGACTTGCCAGTGGGACACACTGCTACCAGAATTCATTGGCAGTGGAGAGAGTGAAAGTGGAAAAGGAGTGTGGATCAAATAGGCTGATTTATCCAGGGTGGTGTGAAACTTTCTGAGGGCTATTGGACCTGCACCAATGCAGGGAAGCAGACTGCCACCTATAAAATTCCACAATTGTGCCTTTTAAATGGTGGACAAGATCGGGAGAGCCAGGAGACTAGTTGTTGCTGCAGTATTCCTAGTTTCTGACCTGCACTTGTAGCTGTACTATTTTTATGGTTGGGCCAGTCAATTGCTGGTCACTGGAGCTTTGTTTGATCAGTTACATTCTCAGTGCAGACCTAAAGACTGTTTCTGGCCTCAGTGCGATGCAAAAAGGTCACTGCAACTTTCAAACAGCCTTCGGAAAACTTAGTGTAATGCTAATGTAGTGCTCACAAGGTGTGAGACATTCTGGATAGAGGAACCATGCTTGGAGTGTAATTAATTCTTGTCAAAATGAGATCATTTTCCTCACACTGTGTGTGTCCCATTTTTGCACCACCCCCAACCCTTCAGCCACCCCTATGAATTAACGCAAGGTGCCAATGAAGGAACTGTCTGTAAATGTCAAATTCTATTGCCTAAACAAGGATATTGAATGATCAACATTGTAAGTTAACCAGAAAAAGTGGGACAAATAACAAGGATGTTCTTCTTAAATCTGTCACTCCAATGAAGCTTAGACTGTAGCAGACATCAAGAATAAAGTGTGGTCATGCATTTATTTGTCATTGTTTCCACATCCTTCCTAAATATAGGCCTTAGAATCTCTAATTGTGAATTTGTTTTCTTTCCACTGACAGAGAAGCCTCAAATCGCAGCATCTAGGCAATTCATTGCTGGAAAGCCAACACATCTGAACTGTTCAGTCACCTACAAATGTTCAACTTGTAATTTTGAGCTGAAATGGACACAAGGGCCAGGTTTAACTCCTATTCTGCCAGCTTCTGAAACTTCACATTAAAGCAGGAACAATTTTGAGAATTCCTGGACTCTTTTATCAACTTTCTCCTTCACTCCATCCGCTGACCATCATGGACAGACCCTGATCTATGAGCTTATAAAGGCTGATGGAGTGGTGACTGGTCAACAAACTCTTAGACTGGATGTAAAATGTAAGTAGCTGCTTTTTCACTTTACCAAACCATCCCAACAGTAAACAGTTTCAGATTTTGTCTCTATCATTCAGCTAACCTGGAAAAGGGACCATTTCCAAACTGGAATTGATACCTTCCATTTGGTCTTTGGGGAGGGTATGAATGATAATATTGGATAAATGATTACAACATCGAAGCATCGTACTGATTTGAGCAGCAAAAGGCCTGTCTCTTTGTAAATCTATCAATCAATGCTCAGAAATTTCTTGTCAATTAGATCATGTACTTTCTCATTGGGCAATGAAATATTTGTGGATCCATGCCTTTTCCCTCCAAATATAATTTCACTCAATGCTAACTCTTGGGTGGCTTTGTTAGCTAATAATGACATTAGCACAATAGACAGGGATGGCCTAAGTTCAGAAAATCAACTGGCGGAAGTAAATTTTGGTACGTATGTGAAATGATATTGACATGAGAATTACTTCTGGTATTCATAGATAGCCCCCTGAACTGTACAAAGATGGTACGTTACAGCATAACTAAAGAAATATGTGCCTAGAAAGGTACAGTGATAATCATGGAAGATTTCATATATAGATTGCTAACATCAGATGGAAAAAGATAGTCAAAATGAAGCAATCATAAAATGTTTTTGAGACCGAGAACCAACGGGACAACAGGTTATATTAGATCTGATATCATACAATGCTTAACTTTAGCTTGACAACGGCACCCTACTGGTGGTGAACACCGCAGTTATTACCTCTTGATATTTAAATTGCTGACAGTGGCAATTTCATCAACTTATCCAGTTAGTTAAGTAGAATACACTCTACAATCTCGACATTGTATCTGTATGATTGCAATCATGACAATGTTTATCTGCTGCTTTTCTTTAGATGAACCCATTTTAGTCATTGGTCTGAACTGCACCAGTTCCAGGAATGAGGCTTCTTGTACCTGCATCGTCAAAGCCAATCCTCCAGTCACCATCACATGGAACATCAGTGGGAAAAACATCACGGGGAACACTTCCGATGTTACAGTCTATTCCTGGGCAGTGAATAACGGCCTGATTCAGAGCTCGCTAACACTGACTCACCTAAGTGGATCTGAAGAGCAGATCATATGCAGGGCAGGGAACGAGAATGGCGTTACTGTCATTAAATCTCAGCTAAATTCAACAGGTACAATGCAATTTTATTTTTAATTTGTTGGATGTGGGTGTCGCTGGCTGGGCCAGCATTTCTCTTTTTACCCATCCCTAGTTGCACTTGAGAAGGTGATGGTAAGCTGCTTTCTTGAACCACTGCAGCCCCTGTGCTATACACCCTGAATCCCATGTAGGAGGGACTTCTAGATCTTTGACACAGCAACACTGGAAGAATGGTGATATCTTGTCAAGTTAAGATTGTGAGGGAGCTTGAAAGCAGTGATGTTCCCGTGAATCTGCTCTGTTGCCCTTCCAGATGGAAGTGGTCGTAGGTTTTGAAGGTGCTGTCGAAGGAGCGTTGCTGAATTTCTGCGGCACATCTTGTCGAAGATACACACTGCTGCTACTCAACATCGGAGGTGGTGCGAGTGGAAGCTTGTGGATGTCATGCCTGTCAATCGGGCTGCTTTGTCCTGGATGGTGTCAAACTTCTTGATTATTGTTGGATCAGTACTCATCCAGGCAAGTGGGGAGTGTTCCATCATAGTCCTGACTGACTTGTATCTCGTAGATAAGGGCAGGCTTTGACAAGTCAGGAGATGAGCTACTCGCTGCAGTATTCCCAGCCTCTTGACTACCCTTGTAGCCTCTGTATTCATCTGGCAAGTCCAGTTAAATATCTGGTCAATGGTAACCCCCAAAATGTTAACAGGTGGCAATTTAGTTAAGGTGATGCCATCAATTGTCAAAAGGCAATGGTTATATTGTTTCTTGTCAGAGATGGTCATTGCCTGTCATTTGTGTGGCATGATTGTTTCCCACACTTGTCATCTTAAGTCTGGATGTCATTTTGACATTGACTGTCTGTGAAATGATTTTAGATTTATATTTTAGATTTTAAGTACAGGAGTACGGTGAAAAGTGTAAAATATTGTCGCACATGGCACCATCTTACAAAAAAAAGCTCAGCTTCAGTACCTGGAAACAAAGGTTAAAAGTTAAGCATTCTTTCATTGAATAGTAGAAAAATATAGAAATAGGTAATAGTTTATAGTAAATATTTCATAGTTTAAACAAGGAAAATAAAGGACTGAGTTAAAAGTTCAACAGTCTTTGATGATTCCTCCACATATTTTGTGTCACTGTCTATTCTCGACACTGCTGTCAAAGATACTGTCGCTGCTGCCTCTCCTCCAGTGCCACTGGGCAGGGCCCACTGATATTCTGACTGGAGACACTGCCATGACCCTCTGAAAGATCAGCTGAAATACCGCCAAGTGACCTGGCCCCGGACCCATCACGAGCCGCTGAGAGAGAAAAGCTGAGAGAAGCCAAGAGACCAGGCTGGGACCTGACATGAGCTGCTGTGGGGCCAGGCTGAGAGCTGCTGAGTGGGAGGAGAAGAATAAAAATGAGAGGGAAACAGAAGGAGAGGGGCGTCCTACTCCACTGCCATAATTTACTCCATCATTAAATCAACTCTGTCTTTCACTGCTAATACATCTTCCACTGAGACTGACATTACTTTCCAAAGATGCAGTTTGCTGACAAAATTAGTGAATAACAAAACATTTCTCCTTGAAAATGAAAAAAAAATGCCATAAAATTCTCCCTGCCTCACATTTGATGTTGAGCTTGCATCTTGAATGCTTCTCAACAGTCTCCATCCACTTATTGCATGCTGGTTATACACACTGTGTAGGTATCTCAGAGACAGCAAGAACTGCAGATACTGGGGTCAGAGATAACACAGCCTGGAGCTGGAGGAACGCAGCAGGCAGGCAGCATCAGAGGATCAGGAAAGCTGACATTTCAGGTCGGGACCCTTCATCAAAAAATGAAGCAGTGTCCCAACGTGAAGCGTCAACATTTCTGCTCCTCAGATGCTGCCTGGCCTGTTGTTTTCCTCCAGCTCCACACTATGCTGTCTGCATAAGTATTTACTCTCCTCTTGACTTAACCATCCTGGCAGCAGACAGCTTCAGTCTTTAATTTCATCATAGTAAGAGCTCAACTGGCAAAAGGGAATAAATCAAAAACTGAGAATGGTGCTATCTGATTCTGTTTTAAAGTTAGGATATCAGTGATGTCAGCATGGAACAGTATTAAAGTGCTAAACAGGGGTAACTTGTCTGTATGCCAGTGGAGGGATGAATGCCTCTTTCTTTCATAATCTGTAAGATTGTCTGGCATCAAAAAAAAATGATTTAAATATAGTCTTCTGTGTCGGGTTAGCTGCGAATGTAACCTAGTGCCCCAGTATCCTCTGAAGCTGATCTCAAATTCGACTGATCAACATCGATCTGAAATGGTTTGGGGCATTTTACTCTAGTAACTTTTAACAATAAATTGTTATCAGTGAGTAGGATGGCACGGTGGTTCAGTGGGTAGCATCCCTGCTGGGACCTGGGTTTGATGTGTGGATTTTGCACATTCTCCCTGCGTCTGTGTGGATTTCTTCTGGATGTTCCGGTTTCCTCCTAGAGATGTGCAGGCTTGGTTGATTGGCCGTGCAAAATGGCTCTGTATTGCCCGGGAATGTAAGATTAGGTGGGCTAGCCATGGGAAATGCGGGGTATGGGAGAGAGTGAAGGGATGGGATGTTTTTAAGAGGGTTGGTGCAGGCAAGGTGGGCCCAATGGCCTCCTTCTGCACTGTAGGGATTCTGTAACTTAATTTCACTATATCTTCTAGTTAATCAATATAAAGGAACTCTCCAATGTAAATGTTACAACTGCATTATTAAAAGGATCATCACTTGAACACTGTTGTTCCTTTTTGTAGGGAAACCCATCATACTATCTGGTATGACCTGCATGAGTTCCCCAATTAGCTTCACTTATACCTGTAGAGTCAGAGCCAATCCTTCAGTAAATGTCACACGGACCCTCATAGGAGAAAGATTGCAGGAAATACTTCAGACATTATAGTCTATTCCTGGACAGTGAATAATGGCCTGATCCAGAGCTCCCCCACACTGATTCATCTCACTGGCTTTGAACAGCTATTCTCGTGCATAGCTGAGAACGAGCAGGGTGGCAGCGTCAGCAGGTACCAACTCTGTTCCACTGGTACATCTCCGAATGTTCTCACATGTAATTATTGGAAACAGCTTACTCCATCACAAAGTCAACTCGGGTATTCATCTGCATCTTTTTTCCACCCAGCACAACAAACCAAAGCTATATACAATGATTCACTGAATCAATCATTAAATCCAGTGTTGATATTTTTCGATCAACCTGTTGAGACATCTTGCTCCACATCTCTGGGGCAGGTATGCCGTTGTCCAGCCCCAACCAAACACTATCAAAGTGTTTGCTAAACATGGAATATAGAAAATAGGAGCTGGAGTAGGCCATTTGGTCCTTCCAGTCTGTTCCAACATGCAATATGATCATCGCTGATCATCAGACCCTTGTTCCCCCTTTCTCCTCATGATCTCTGATCCCTTTAACCAGATTATCAATCTCCCTCATGAAAACAGTCAATGTTTTGGCTTCTACCGCTTTCTGCAGGTATGTTAATTCACATCTAGTGCCCTGTTCAATGTCTTCTCTGAAGGTGTGGCTGTGCACATTGTAACTTTTATTGGCTGTGACCAAAATGAATATATATGAAGTAGGAGAAGGCTCATATGACCATTAAAATGACAGGAATCATTGTGCTAATTTGGTTATTTTTGATGTCAGACACTCTTAATTTTACAGACTACGTTCTTGGTTGTGATTCAGTTTATAAATTAGAGCAGGGGTAGGCCATTTTGCCCATCATACCATTTAATTAAACAGTGTTGTTCTGGACTGAAATCTGCCTTTCTTTCCTTCCACCCCATGGACCATATCTCTCTTATTGAGCAAAAATTTATCAAACCCCTGTAATTCATTCAAGGGCTTGCATCCACTACCCTCTGGGGAAGAGTGTTCAAAAGATTGCCTATCCTTCGAGAGATAGAGAGAGAAGAAGTTGCTCAGTCTCTGCTGATATCCTACCCATATCAGTTGATCCCTTTATCCCAAAGAACCATATCTGGCTTCTTCTTGAAAACACTCAATGTTTGGCCACAAGCACTTCTTTGGCAGAAATTCTACAGGATCACCATTCTTTATGTGAAGACATATCTCCTCATTTCAGTCCTCTGTAGCCTAGCCTGCAACCTTAAACAATGACCTCCCCAGGTTCTGGACACCCCAGTCAGGGAAACATTCTTCTTAAATTTGCCCTGTCTAACCATGTTAAAATTTTATAGGATTCTGTTGGACCTCCCCCACGCACCTCATTCTTCTAAAGTTCAGTGACCATACTCCTAACAACTTCATTAACCTGTAACCTATGCACTCACAAATTGTGCCACGCCTTCTTTATGGGGCCCTATGACTGATGTGGTAATGTCCCTACCTTTGGGGTGGAAGGCTGAGGGCTCAAATCGCTTCTTTTCCAGAGATATGTAAAAATAGGTTGATTTGAAATATTGAGAAATAATCTCTCCTCCATTAAGTTGCCCCCTTCTTAATTCTCGACCCAGTTGCAGTCTCAGGAATCTCAGAGCAAATCATGTTGACTGATAGCTCCATATATGTAGCCATCTGATGCTATCAGCCTTAAAGGGCCGACTATGAAAACTGAGTTTAAACATATCATAGGATAAACACACACCTCTGCGCTTTCACTGCAATCAGAATCACACTGATAATGACCAAAGCTGTTCCCCCACTCTTGTTACCCCACTCCTAACTGAATTTAAACCCTTGAACTGAAAGGGGTGACCCCTATTGGTCTATTTCAGAGGGAAGACAAGAATTAAACGTATTACTGTGGGTCTGCAGTCATAAGACAGGGTTGTGACTGAAGCCCTTCAGCTGTACTAGTTTGGAAATGTCTGATCTCATCTGCTTTTATAAAGCTAAGCAAACTCAGGCCTGGTTCATACTCAGATGGGAGACTGCCTGGAAATACCAGGTGCAGTTTATTCATTGTGGTGGCTCAGTGGTTCGCGCTGCTGCCTCACAGCACCAGGGACCCAGGTTCAATTCCAGCCACAGATGGTCGTCTGTGTAGAGTTAGAATGTTCTCCCTGTGTCTGCATTTCTTTCCTCTGGGTACTGCAGTTTCTGCCCACAGCCCAAAGCTCTGCAGGCTAAGAGGATTGGCCATGTTAAATTGCCATTGTGTAGATTAGGGGATGGATCAGGGTCGGATGCACTGAGCATGGGTGTGAGCTTGTTGGGCCGAATGGTCTGTTTCCACACTGTAGGGATTCTATGATTTCATTCCTGTCTCTTTTCTTCAACTCTCTATGGGGCTGTCATGCTCAAAGTTACTGAGACTACATTTCAATTCCAAACATAATATTTTCATTTGAATTCCACCAGCAGCTTAATTGGGATTTTAATTCATGTCTCCAAAGTATTATCTATTATCTTGGGATTGCTAGGTTATCTCACATTTGTAAAACAACAACTTTAACCATGTGTTTTTAATGTCAATATATAGGAAGGTGTATTTTCATTCAAATAAATGTTATGTCACGACCAATCTCATAATCTTAGAGCAATGCCTGTTTTGAAAATCCTCGGAACGCTTCCCTGGACAAAGGGAATCCCTGTAGGAACAGCTTTGGTCATTATCAGTGTGATTCTGATTGCAGTGAAAGCGCAGAGGTGTGTGTTTATCCTATGATATGTTTAAACTCAGTTTTCATAGTCTGCCCTTTAAGGCTAAAAGCATCAGATGGCTACATATATGGAGCTATCAGTCAACATGATTTGCTCTGAGATTCCTGAGACTGCAACTGGGTCGAGAATTAAGAAGGGGGCAATTTAATGGAGGAGAGATTATTTCTCAATATTTCAAATCAACCTATTTTTACATATCTCTGGAAAAGAAGCGATTTGAGCCCTCAGCCTTCCACCCCAAAGGTAGGGACATTACCACATCAGTCATAGGGCCCCATAAAGAAGGCGTGGCACAATTTGTGAGTGCATAGGTTACAGGTTAAATAACTTCTTCCAGTGTATTGTCCTCAACTCTAAGCATAGGTCGGACTTGAATCTCAAATCCTCTCACCCAATGGTAGGGACACAGTGACGAGATGACAGAAGCCCATATTCCTACTGCTGACAATAGGGAGTTGTCAGAAACTGATGCCCCCTGGTGGGCATATCACTGGCCAATTGCTGATCTATCACTTCTCTCACAGTAACAGGTGAGAATAATTGTCTTTCAGATGTTGTCTTGTTGGCTTCACAAAGATCTATTCCCCACAGAAAGCCAAGAGAATGCAGCCCAGCAGTGGGAATTTGTGAGAGAAAAGCTGTCTCTCACAACAAGCACGCGAGGTAAAATGCTGAGTGTCTGTACAGGCAGAATAGAAAGATCACATTTAGATTCTCATTGTGTGTTGTCTTCTGTCATTCAAAGCTTCTGTCCCAAGAACAGCTTCCGAATTCGTTAATTGCCCAGGAATCCTGAAGTAGGATTGAGATTTAAATGTAGATTCAATCTTTTTGGTTTTGACCTTCATAGTGAAACACCAATTTGCATTGTTGTAGTGCCCTTTCTTAAAGAGTTTGCATTTGCAGCATTTGGCTGGGCCAGCATTTTATTGCCCTTTAAGATAGTGGTGGTGAGCTGCCTCGAGCGGCTGCAGTCCATGTGCTCTAGGTAGACTCCCAATGGAGTTTGGATAGGGAATTCCAAGAATTTTGACTCAGCGACACTGAAGTCATATATTTCCAAGTCAGGATGGTGAGCGGCTCAGAGGGGAACATGCAGGCAGTGATGTTCCCATGTCTCTGCTGCCATAGTCTTTCTAGATGGGTTTGGATGGTGCTGTCTGAGGTGGCTTGGTGAATTCCTGCAGTGCGCCATCTAGAGGTTCACTGGGAGTCCCAGAAGAAAAATAGAAACAGAAAGTGAATGATGATTTTCTTTTTGTTTTCAAAAGGGAATTGTATTCATTCTTTACTGAAGGAGAAGTCTGTCATATGGAAGGGCTTTTAATATTAATACAGGTCCACAGTATCTTCTGTTCTAGATTCTTCCTCAAGGGGTTATTGAAATAACTCCATAAATGTTGGTATCCCGTCACGAATTCACTCTTTATTTACAAAGCTCATGACACTGATCCAGCTAGCTCAGAGCCAGGCCCTGGAGTGAGCAGAACCTCTGACGCTCCTGTTTCTGTCAGCTAGGGCTCCCTGATTGGGCTAGGTTAACAGCTCTAAACAAGGAACTTATATTCTGTGAGGTCCACCTGGCCTACCTTGTTCCAATCACTTTTGCCATGTCTTCTCATTGTCCACTCACTCAAGTCTCCTCAGGATCTTACGTGCTTCAATAAAATCACTGCTTATTTTCCTAAACTCCAATGGGTTCAGGCAAAATTGTCCAGGTCTTTCCTCATAAGATAACCTCCTTCACCCAGAAACATTTGTTCCTGACTTGTAGCCTGGTTACAATCTGCAATTTGTTCAGGCTGGCCATCCGCACAGAATGCCAGGTGCCTGTAGGAATCACTTCTACTGATTTTTAAGAAAAATGCTATTTGGAAATCTTTAACAATTTTTGTCATTGTCAGGAAGAAGAAAAGAGACCAGTTGCCATTCCCACAGCCAATTTGACTCAGCACCCATTGGACACGGAGGTAAGTGAGAACATGGAAGGTACCCGATTCAGAAGTAGCTATCACATCACTTTAGATTCTGGTTCTGGCCAAGTCAGTGAAAAAGCCAATGGGTGTTGCCCCTGTTTGATGGAGTTTATGCATCAGGGACTGTCCAACTCAATCCATAGATTGGAGGTGACTCACTGACCTCTTGTTCTAGGAAATGAGTCACAGACGTTTTCTATGTTGCAAACATAAAAATGACCCAAGTATAGATTTATCATGCACATGCACATAAGAACAAGGCTGAACTTTTATTTTAATTTCAAAAGAAAATTACAGCATTCTCCAACATGTGCTTTACAATAGTCCCAGTTTAACATCACAGAAAGTGTAAATGTTGCTCAGTTGCCTGGCCTCCAGTCTGCAATGCCCTGCAGTACTTCAAGGCACTGACAAGCAAGTTAGCCTTGTGATGTGGTTCTCTTATCCCTGTGGATATCATATACAGTGGTTAGCACTGCAGCCTCACAGCACCAGGGAACCCGGGTTCGATTCCAGCCTCGGGCGACTGTCTGCGTGGAGTTTGCACATTCTCCCCGTGCCTGCGTGGGTTTCCTCCAGGTGCTCCGGTTTCCTCCCACAGTCCAAAGATGTGCAGGCTAGGTGGATTGGCCATGCTAAATTGCCCGTAGTGTCCAGGGATGTGTGGGTTATAGGGGGAATGAGTCTAGGTGGGATGCTTCAAGGGTCGGTGTGGACTTGTTGGGCCGAAGGACCTGTTTCCACACTGTAGGGAATCTAATCTAAAAAAATGTTTTCCGTTTTTTTCATGACTCAATTAGACAAACAAGGACATGTGTGTTTAGTGTATATACCACAAAAACCAACTTACCTGACTTACTACAGTTCAGAAACCCCAACAGAATGTACACTTAAATTTCACCATGAACAGGACAAATAACTCTGTATCAGAGATAATGGGAGCTGCAGATGCTGTAGAATCCAAGATAACAAAGTGTGGAGCTGGATGAACACAGGAGGCCAAGCAGCATCGGAGGAGCAGGAAGGCCAACGTTTCAGGCCTAGAGCCTTCTTCAGAAAAAGGGCCTTTTCTGAAAAAGGGTCTAGGCCCAAAACATCAGTTGGCCTACTGTGTTCATCAGCTCTACACCTTGTTATCTCAGATTCTCCAGCATCTGTAGTTCCTACTATCTCTTGCATAAAATACAATTGGTGGGGGGGGGGAATATCGTCACAGCACAGGAAGCACCATTCTGTCCCAAATTCCAGAACCACAGAAGTAAAATGGCCTGTTCTTACGATTCTTTCGGTTGTTATTGGTGACGATTCAACATTGTTTGCAAAGCATTAGGTAGTCTTTACTTCAGGTAGATCAGTTGGACCCAGAGTATTTCCTTTTGCACGATGTTTTTGAATTATTTCCGTCAGCATCTCTGAAAGCTATTGTCTTTTTCCTGGTTCTTTGACAGAGAGCTGGAGAGAGAAATTTTACAGCAAAAAGAGACAGAGAGACGCTGTTGTGGCCGACTCTCATGGATCTCTCTTGGCATTTCACTGACAGGGGCTAAGTCAAGCTGCAGTCAGAACAATCAGAAAGCAGTTACTGTGCTCAGCTCTCCTGAACCCTCAACACGTGGTACCAATTTGTCTGGAGTCACTGTGCCAAAAAAAAGTTACATTGTCTTAAGAACATCAGTTTGATTCACTTGAATTTTACAAGTTGAAACAGATTCCTTACACACTTCATTTTTTTTTCCCAAGGTGGTGTCCATTTTCCCATTTTCAGTGCACATTCCGATATCAAAACTAGGAGGTCCTTACATTGTTTGGAATTAAAAGAACATGTCGCAGAACAGATAGGGATGTTTTTCATGTTCAAAAATGTTGGTGAAATTTGTAAAAGTTTGTCGCATCATTTTTTGACTTGAAATTTATGAAAAGGAGAATAAGATACAACTTGTCTGCATAGTGCATGTTCCAATCTAAAATATTCCTATAAAATGTCAATACTCTGCATTGTATAATTGTATAATTGTATAATCCTTCTCAAGACGTGTCTCTCAGCACATCGGTCCTGAAACTTGGAATGAAACGGCCTGCAACAGTCAACAACTGTTTGCACTGAAGGACCATTGAGTTTGTGCAGTTCAAAGGGCAGGTCTCACTAAATAGATCATCCTCCAATAGCAGTTGACATTTATTGCAGTGAGCCAAGCAGCATCTCAGGAGCACAAAAGCTGATGTTTCGGGCCGAGACCCTTCATCAGAGAGGGGGATGGGGAGAGGGTTCTGGAATAAATAGGGAGAGAGGGGGAGGCGGACCGAAGATGGAGAGAAAAGAAGATAGGTGGAGAGGAGAGTATAGGTGGGGACGTAGGGAGGGGATAGGTCAGTCCAGGGAAGACGGACAGGTCAAGGAGGTGGGACGAGGTTAGTAGGTGGGAAATGGAGGTGCGGCTTGAGATGGGAGGAAGGGATGGGTGAGAGGAAGAACAGTTTAGGGAGGCAGAGACAGGCTGGGCTGGTTTTGGGATGCAGTGGGGGAAGGGGAGATTTTGAAGCTGGTGAAGTCCACATTGATACCATTGGGATGCAGCGTTCCCAAGCGGAATATGAGTTGCTGTTCCTGCAACCTTCGGATGGCATCATTGAGGCACTGCAGGAGGCCCATGATGGACATGTCATCTAAAGAATGGGAGGGTAAGTTAAAATGGTTCGCGACTGGGAGGTGCAGTTGTTTGTTGCGAACCGAGCGGAGGTGTTCTGCAAAGCGGCCCCCAAGCCTCCGCTTGGTTTCCCCAATGTAGAGGAAGCCACACCAGGTACAATGGATGCAGTATACCACATTGGCAGATGTGCAGGTGAACATCTGCTTGATATGGAAAGTCATCTTGGGATCTGGGATGGGGGTGAGGGAGGAGGTGTGGGGGCAAGTGTAGCACTTCCTGCGGTTGCAGGGGAAGGTGCCGGGTGTGGTGGGGTTGGAGGGCAGTGTGGAGCGAACAAGGGAGTCACAGAAAGAGTGGTCTCTCCGGAAGGCAGACACATCCCTCACCTTCCTGGACCTCTCAGTCTCCATCTCAGGCAGTTACTGATGTCCATTTCAAGCCAATTGACTTCCACAGCTACCTAGAATACACCCCCTCCCACTCACCCTCCTGCAAAAATTCCATCCCCTACTCCCAATTCCACCGCCTCCGCCGCATCTGCTCCCAGGGTGAGGCATTCCACTCCCGCACATCCCAGATGTCCAAGTTCTTCAAGGACTGCAACTTTCCCCCCACAGTGGTCGAGAACGCCCTTGACCGCATCTCCCGCATTTCCTGCAACACATCCCTCACACTCCGCCCCCGCCACAACTGCCCAAAGAGGATCCCCCTCATTCTCACACACCACCCCACCAACCTCCGGATACAACGCATCATCCTCCAACACTTCCGCCATCTACAATCCGACCCCACCACCCAAGACATTTTTCCATCCCCACCCTTGTCTGCCTTCCGGAGAGACCACTCTCTCCGTGACTCCCTTGTTCGCTCCACTCTGCCCTCCAACCCCACCACACCCGGCACCTTCCCCTGTAACCGCAGGAAGTGCTACACTTGCCCCCACACCTCCTCCCTCGCCCCTATCCCAGGCCCCAAGATGACTTTCCATATTAAGCAGAGGTTCACCTGCACATCCGCCAATGTGGTATACTGCATCCACTGTACCCGGTGCGGCTTCCTCTACATTGGGGAAACCAAGCGGAGGCTTGGGGACCGCTTGGCAGAACACCTCCGCTCGGTTTGCAACAAACAACTGCACCTCCCAGTCGCGAACCATTTCCACTCCCCCTCCCATTCTCTTGATGACATGTCCATCATGGGCCTTCTGCAGCACAACAATGATGCCACCTGAAGGTTGCAGGAACAGCAACTCATATTCCGCCTGGGAACCCTGCATCCCAATGGTATCAATGTGGACTTCATCAGCTTCAAAATCTCCCCTTCCCCCACTGCATCCCAAAACCAACCCAGTTCGTCCCCTCCCCCCCACTGCATCACACAACCAGCCCAGCTCATCCCCTCCACCCACTGCATCCCAAAACCAGTCCAACCTGTCTCTGCCTCCCTAACCTGTTCTTCCTCTCACCCATCCCTTCCTCCCATCTCAAGCCGCACCTCCATTTCCTACCTACTAACCTCATCCCACCTCCTTGACCTGTCCGTCTTCCCTGGACTGACCTATCCCCTCCCTACATCCCCACCTATACTCTCCTCTCCACCTATCTTCTTTACTCTCCATCTTCGGTCCGCCTCCCCCTCTCTCCCTATTTATTCCAGAACCCTCTCCCCATCCCCCTCTCTGATGAAGGGTCTTGGCCCGAAACGTCAGCTTTTGTGCTCCTGAGATGCTGCTGGGCCTGCTGTGTTCATCCAGCTCCACACTTTGTTATCTTGGATTCTCCAGCATCTGCAGTTCCCATTATCTCTGACATTTATTGCAGTGTTTGTTCTTTGGATCTGCCCATATAGCCCAGAATCAGGATGATAAAAACCATCACATCTATCATTAAATCTGACTTGCAACCTAATTGCAGAAGCTTAGGGCTGTAGATGGGGACACGGAGGAGAGCAGTGATTTATTCCTAACTGCAGGCACCACACAGCACTGTGCTGAGTGGGTGTTACTCCAGACATATTAGTAGGACCTCTCAAAAGCTGTTCTTCTTACCACCCATGCTATTCCTTGGAGCTGATCTTAAACTTCCAACAATGAGGCGATGCTGGCAAAGGGACGTTGACATCTGCGGATGGAACCATCCAACGGTATCAGCCATCTCTCCTGCCCTTCCTTCATTCATGTACAAATTCCTACGACCCCTTCATTCACCTATTGAAATACATTGTCTTTTGTGCCACCGTCCAACATTTGCCTCTTTGCTGAGCTGCATAGTTATGTCACATTGTACTGTGCCTTACTTTTTATCAATTTGTTCAGGCCTTTGGGCATCACTTAGTTTGGCCAGCTGGCAATTATTGCCCATTCCAGTTGCCCTGGATAATGTGGCGAGGTGCTTTCTTCCTGAGCCATTACAGTCTTTGGAGTGACGGACAATGCTATGAAGAAGGCAGAGCCAGACTTTTGATCCAAACACAAGGAAGGAATGGTGATGTAATTGCAAGTCAGGATTGTGTGTTGCTCAGCAGGGAGCTTGCAAGGGATGGTGTTCACATGCTTCACATGCCCTTGTCCTTCTGGACGGTAGACACCATGGGTTTGGAAGTGTTGCCAGGGGAGCTTCGGTGAGTAGCTGCAGTTGGTCTTGGAGATTTCTGGTCGCTCCTTGTGTTGGTTGTAACATTTGCAAGATACACTCCTGGTCCAGGTTCCTATCTGTCCCACCAGATCCATATCTAACACATGGTTTTCTGTCATAGGCCAGGTCAGATGACAGTGAGGAGGTTCTGTCTGTGTCTTCAATGTTTGCAAACCTGGTCTTCCAGCCCAGGAAGAGGAACACAGTGAATATGCTGCAATTAAATGGAGATGAGATCAAAGTGGATTCACCTAATTAACAGAAATGCATCTCATCCAGAGCTGAAAGCAAGTAGTTTCACGACTTGGGACAGAAACGTTATTGAACTGAAAGTGTTATTGGAATGTTCATCTTTTATTGATAGTTAACATGGTAAAATCTCATTGTGGGAATCCTAAATTCAAGTGTAAGTTTGAAAGGGAGTGGGAAGAAAGCTTTGATAATATTTTTCACCCAAAGGTCAGGAGGCGGGATGGTACAGAGTGCACTGCCTGAGAGGTGGGTTGAGGCAGGAAATGTCACAACCTTTAAAATAACATTTAGATGAGCCACTTCAATTGGCACAACATTCAACGCTATTGGCCTTGTGCTGAAAAGTGGGACCAATGTAGGTAACCATGTATTTTGGTCAGGACAGACTCGATGGTCTTTTCTGGTAGTTAGAGACAGAGAGAGACAGCTGGGTGATAAATATATGGAAGGAACAATAAAAGCAGAAAAACTGATAAACTGAGATATGAAGAAGAGAGAGAACAGCAGAAAGACTGATGAAGGAAGAGAGAAAGGCAGAGAGATTAACAAGGAGAGATAGAAAGTCAGAGAGATAGAAAAAGAGAGGTAAATAGGGATTAGAATATCCTTTATTATCATGTGCACTCAAGTACAGGAGTAGGACTACTGTGAAAAGTTTACAATGTCACCGCTCAGGGCACCATCTGAGATACAAATCGTAGATATAAAAAGAGGAATAAAAAGAAAATAAGTAATATTACCTTTCAGTGATTCATAGTGCAAGTTGGAAGATAAGACATAAAGTCATTCAGACAGACAGCACAGAAACAGGCCCTTCGGTCCAACCAGTCCATGCTGAACAGAATCCCAAATAAACTAGTCCCATCTGCCAGCTCCTGGCACATATCCCTCCAAACAATGGATAAATAAGGATATTGATGTTCTCATTAAGAATAAAAGAGACAACTTGGTTCAATTGAATATCTCAATCAATGTAAAGGGTGAAAGGACATTCCTAAGAGAGAAATCAGGAGAGTAGAAACGGTATGTGAGATAGCATTAGCGATGGCCTAGTGGTATTATCGCGAGTCTGTTAGTGCAGAGACCCAGATAACATTCTAGACTCGTGTTGAAATCCCACCGTGGCAAATGGTGGAATTTGAATTCAATAAAATGTCTGGAATTAAGAATCTAATGATCACCATGAATCCACTGCCAAGTGTCAGGAAAAATAAACTCATCTGGTTCATTAATGTCCTTTAGACAAGGGAACTGCTATCCTTACCTGGTCTGCTTTACATGTGACTCCAGGCCCATAGCAATGTAGTTGATGCTCGACTATCCTCTGGGCAATTAGGGATGGGCAATAAATACTCCCCAGCCAGTGACATCCTGATTCCATTAATGAATAAAAGAGAAATGTAGATATGGTTAAGGATAATTCAAAGAGATTCTACAAATACATTAGGAGCAAAAGAGTAACTCGAGAGAAGGTAAAGCCTCTGAAAGACTGAACAGATCATCTTTGTGATGATCCCCAGGAGATGGGAGAGATATTAGCTGAATGTTTTGCAACAGATTTTACTGTGGAGAAAGGAATGGATACTGGGCAATGCAGAGAAATAAACATTGATGTTTTAAAAACAGTTCACATTACAGAAGAGGAAGTTTGGGGAGTCTCAGAGAATATAAAGGTGGATAAATCTTCAGGAGCTGATGTAACGTATCCCAGAACATTGTTGGAAGTCAGGGAGGAAATTACAAGACCCCCAGCTGAAATATTTGCATCATCTATAACAAAGATGAACATCACAGTCAGATGAACAAATTACAGATAAACATTACATTGTAGTAGCTCAGTGCTGCATTTCCAAACAGGGTCTGACAGGCCTCACAAGCGCACACTGCCCTAAAAGTCCCCAGTCCACTCTGCGCCGTTCCAGTCCTCCAGCACACACCGCACCGGTCCAGGCTGCCACCCACGCTGCACTGCTCGAGGCCTCAAGCCCACAGCGCACCACACCAGGCCTCCCACCTGACCCTGCACTGCTCCAGGTCTCCAGCTGACTCTGCACTGCTCCAAGCCTCTGGCCCAATCTGCACTGCTCCAGGCCTCCAGCTGACTCTGCACTGCTCCAGGCCTCCAGCTGACTCTGCACTGCTCCAGGCCTCTGGCCCAATCTGCACTGCTCGAGGCCTCCAGCTGATTTTGCACTGCTCCAGGCCTCTAGCCCAATCTGCACTGCTCCAGGCCTCCAGAACTCTGCACTGCTCCAGGCTTCGAGCCCTCTTCACTTTGGATCTTAACTGCTCCAAGTTAAGTTTTCCCAGCAGGAAAAAAAACATTTTAAAATGTTTAAAAAAGATGAAAGGGGAAGAAAAAGGAGGGGAGGGGAGTGGAGAAACTGAGCGCATTGACAAGTTCCAGGCTGAGGAGTCTAAACACTGCCTACTCGGCTCCTGACAGATACAGAAAAGCAGGCAGCCTGATAAAGATAGACGGGAAGGCAGGGAGAGAGGAAAAGGGAAGCCAAAGAAACTGTATGTTTCCATGATCAATGCAATTTAAACATTTAAGCATTTTGAACAAAATTGGTGTTTTGGATTTCCAATGACATTGTACCTAAGATTTTCAATCATTCTTTCATTGCACATCTTAACACAGACACACAGAGACACACGTGCGCGCACACACACACACAGACACAGACCCTCCGAGGGAGGTTAGTTGAATCAGGAAACCTGGCAACCTTTAAAATAATATCAGTGATAATAGGAACTGCAGATGCTGGAGAATCCAAGATAACAAAGTGTGGAGCTGGATGAACACAGCAGGCCAAGCAGAATCTCAGGAGCACAAAAGCTGACATCAGATGAATTGTCTCGGCCCGAAACTTCAGCTTTTGTGCTCCTGAGATGCTGCTTGGCCTGCTGTGTTCATCCAGCTCCACAATTTGTTAGTCTTTAAAATAACACTTGGATGAACAGTTGAAGTTGCACAGCATTTAAGGCTATGGCCTTGTGCTGGAAAGTGGGACACATGTAGACCAGGACAGACTCAATGGTCTTTTTCCGGCTGTGTGGGGGACAGAGAGAGGACCGCCCGAGTGACACATACATGGAGGAAGAGATGGTTTCCTCGGGTGCTCTGGTTTCCTCCCACAGTCCAAAGATGTGCAGGCTAGGTGGATTGACCATGATAAATTGCCCATAATGTTCAGGGGTGTGCGGGTTATAAGGGAATGGGTGTGGGTGGGATGCTCCAAGGGGCGGTGAGTGAATTGTTGGGCTGAAGGGCCTGTTTCCACTCTGCCTAGAATCTAATCTAATCTCATCTAAAGGTAAACTGAGAAAGAAAGGCAAGAGGGAAAGTCAGAAAGACTGACAGAGGAAGGTAGAAAGGCAGACAGATTGATGTAGATGTATAGAAGAGCAGATAAACAGAAAAAGAGAGATGGAGAAGAGGATGAAAAGTTAAAACAATGCTTTGTCCGCACTCTCAGATTGCTGAAGGAGCTATGGTTCGATTGAAGAATAACAGCCAATTCCCACAGCGTGTGACGACTTGTTGAGTACTGAGCCTGCACCCCTCACAATATATTGTGTGGAGAGACAGAACAGAGTTAAGTTCTGCTCTTCGAAAGCAAGATGATGATTGGCTGTCCCCAGTTGTCGGTGATATTGTCCGATTACCGCAAGTGGACATCCCTTTCCACTGATGGAAACGGACAAGGTTGGATCACGCCTCCACATTATAGAATCGTGGTGGAATCCCCATGTGGAAATTCAAGATGTAGCCACAGGATGGTGGCCATTCAGCCTCGGGTCTGCTCTGCCCTTCGATCCAATCACAGTCAGTCCTGATTATGGGCTGAACTCTGTCATACAATCAAGAGAATCCTGACAGTGTTGAAAGAGGCCATTTAGCCCATCAGGTTGGCCAGCCCACTGACCCTCCCATGCAGACGCCCACCTTGGATTTATCATGGCCAGCCTATTTATCCCTGAGCACTATGGACAATTTAGCAATCCACCCAGCCTGCCTATCTTCGGGCTGTGGGAGGAAACAGGAGTACCTGGGGGGAGGGGGTACCCACACAAGCTACAGGAAGACTCCACACAGACAGTTGCCTGAGGCTGGAATCAAACCCAGTTCCCTGCACTATGAGGCAGCTGTGCTAACCACTGAGCCACCGTGCTGACCCAAATCATAAACCTGACTCAACCTTGAATATGTTCAATGGCCTAGCGCTTTGGGGAACAGAAGTGCAAAGGTGAGTGAATGTCAGAGAAAGACCACGTTTTCAATTGATGTCCCCTCATTTTTAATTGCACCCCCTTGCCCTAGTTTCTCGAAGGAAGCATCCTCGCAGAATCTACACTGTCACACTTGGTTCGGATCTTATATAAGGTCATAACATCATCTTTTAAACACCAGAGTGTATAAAACCAATCTGCTCAACCCTGCCTCATAGAAAAATCATTGACTATAAGAACGGGACTTGGTTATCCCACCATGCAGTGCGGTCATATCTGATCTTCCAAATTAATTCCCTATTGCTACTTCCTCCCTTTAATCCAATGTTGCCCTAAGAACTATATACAGCCCCTTCTTGAAAACGTTCCATGTTTTGATCTCAACTGCTTTCTATGGCAGAGAATTGCACAGGGTCATCACTCTCTGGGTGAAGGCATTTCTCCTCACCTGCACCCAAAATGCTCAGGTCTGAGGAAGGATCACTCGACCTGAAAAGTTGACTGTGATTTCTCTCAACGAATGCTGCCAGACCTGCTCAGATTTTTCAGCAATTTCTGTTTGCGTATCAAAAACATCTTTCCTGTATCTATTTGTTCTCATCCTGTTTGGATTTTCAATGCGATTGGGGCCACACAGCATGGAAACAGACCCTTCTCTCCAATCCACCCACGCTGAATACTCATCCTAATCTGACTAGTCCCACTTGCCAGCATTTGGCCCATACCCATCTAAACCCTTCCGATCCATGTCCCCATCCAGATGCTTTTTAAATGCTGTAACTGTACCAGCCTCCACCACTTCCTCTGGAGCTCATTCAATACACGCATGACCTTGTGTGTGAAAAGGTTGCACCTCAGCTCCCTTTTAAGTCTTTCCCCTCTCACCTTAAAGCTATGTCCTCCAGTTCTGAACTCCCCCAGTCCTCGGAAAAAGCCATTGGCTATTCAGCTTGTCCATGCACCTCATGAGTTTATAAACCTTTACAATTTGACCCCTCAACATCTAACGATCCAGGGGAAAAGAGGTCCCAACCCATTCAGCCACCTCCTATAAATCACATTCTTCTCACTCCAGTCAATATAATCCTAGCTGATCTAATCACTCCTAATAAGTCAGCCCTGCCACCCCAGGAATCACTCTGATAAATCTTTGTTGCGCTCCCTCCATTGCCAGAACATTCTTCCTCAGATAAGGAAGTCAAAGCTGCACACAGTACTCCAAATGTGGTCTCACCAAGGCCCTGTACAATTGCAGCAAGATATCCCTGCTCCTGTCCTCCAATCCTCTCACTCTGAAGGACAATGTAGCAATTGTGTCAATGTAACACTGGCCCCCGTCCTCACCCATCCCAGAAATTAGTCTAGGAGCCTTCACATATTATGACAGGACCCTGCTGTGTGAATGTTCAATGTGAGGAATCTGTGATTTCCAATACCACTCTGTAAAGTCCAGTTTATGTGACTTTTATTTCTGTCTCTGTTTATTCATCCTGTTCTTTGTGTAGTAAGATGTCATTGGAGGACAGTGACTTTGTACATCTTTCACTATATTCCTGTACCCGAGTCCAAATCCAAATCCAAATTCAAATCCAATCCGATGAAAGCAAACAGGGAGAACGGGGTTTACAACTTCTGTAGCAGTGACGTAGAGGCATTAAAGCAGTGTGTTTATCAGTTAATCTCCAGCATCTGCTGTTCCCACCATCTCTGTTTATCAATTAATGTTGGGCAGAATATTTTCGATTTTGATGTTCATTGTCAATAGTGAAAGAAGTCAAAAATGATCGTGACGATCTCCAAACACCTGCGACAGACCACTGGAGAAACTTAGCAGGTCTGGCAGCATCTGTGCAGAGAGAAATGCAGTTCGCGTTTCAAAATACCATCCTGATTCAAAAATATATCGCCTTTCCTTCAGTGTCGCTGGACCAAAATGATGAAATTTTTTCCCGAATGGCATTTTGGATCAATCTACAGCAAGTGGACTGCAGTGGTTCAAGGATGCAGCTCTTCATTACCTTCTCAATGTAACTATGGAACAAGGAATAATGCAACTAGAGATGGGTAATAAATGCTGGGCCCAGCTTGTGATGTCCATGTCCAGTGAATGAATACAGTGGTAAGTTTCAAGTTCAACTTGTGCTTCAACTCTGCTCAATTATAGCATTTCCACAGATTACCTGTTAAAGTAACTTTAACTACCTGTCGAGACAGGTTATGACACACCTGTGGATCAGGTGGGACTTGAACTTGCCTTTAGCCACCTGCACACCGAACGCTCTGTTTAGTTTGGACCCGCCTTCAGTCACCGGTCACACTCGCTATTGGTCACACCGGCCTTCAGTCACCGGGCCCCTCTCTCTATTGGCCATACCGTCCATCAGTCACCGGGCCCCTCTCTCTATTGGTCACACGGACCTTCAGTCACCGTCCCACTCTCTCTATTGGTCACACCTGCCTTCAACCAACAGTCCACTCTCTTTCTCTTTTTCTGTCTCTCTTTATCTCTCTCCCTTGGCCTACCAATCATAAACTCGCAAGCAGAGGGAGAGAAACTTGGCAAGTTTTGATGTTACAAACCTTCGCTGAAAACTGGATGAACAACATCTCTTCTTCATACACACACTTTACAACTTCTGGACTTAATATGGAATCCCTTGCAGTGTAGAAAAGGAGGCCGTTTGGTCCACAAGTCCACATCACCCCTCAATACAGCATCTCACCCAGATCCATCCCCATCCCTCCAGATTTTCCCTGCAACCCATGCATTTCCCATGGCTAATCCAACTAAATTACACAATTCTGGATACTATGAGTAAGTGAGCGTCGCCAATCTGCCTCGCCTGCTCATCTTTGAGCATCTGGCAGAAATGCACGCAGACATGGGGAGAACGTGCAAACTCCACACAGACAGTTATCTGAGGGTGGAATTGCTGCTGGGTCCCTGGCGATATGAGGCAGCGGTGCCAACCACTGAGCCACTGTGCTGCCCCACCTTCAAATTGTGAGCCAACTCCCATTTCTACCTTTTCTTTTAGCTTCACTTGTTACATTCGCTGTCATCATGTCCTCTTTCCCCATTCCCCCACCCCAGTGGGACTGTCAGTTCCTTCCACCCTGGTAGTTGGACAAGCCATTATTCTGCCATTCCCACATTCTGATCTCTTAATCTGAACTATCAGCATCCTTTCTCCCCCAGCACTCTGACTCGATCCCCCAGCCACAGCATAAATGTTGTCCCCTTGGCACTTCACCAGCTCTGAAGAAATGTCATCTAGACTCAAAACATCAGCTCATCCTCTCTCCATGCCTGACCTGCTGTGATCTCAAGCATTTGTTGTTTTCAGTGCAGATTCCAGCACCCGCAATAATTTGCCATTATATACCTCAACTGGTGCCTCAAACAACTGCAGCGAAAGGACACGGAGTGACCCTTTAAAGTGAGTGACCTGCCATTTAGTCAGGAAGCCCCAGATGTCAGTGAACCTGTGATGGTTTTATTTATTAATTACAGAGTGTGGCCGATAGGCTTTAAATCTGCCTGCGACCCAATTCCAAATGACAAGAACCATCTCAGTGAAATGAAAACACTCAACAGGAGGTTAGGAAATGTCCAGAGAGGCATCAAATCATGGATGTTGCTTGCTTTTACTTTATTTATTTTATTCAGGCCTGCATCTGAATCTTGCCAAAAACAGGAGCGTGACACCTGCTGCCCGTGAGGGGTTTGTTAGAATCTGGTCCCCATTGACAACCACATCACCATGACAACAACTGATAGGACAGGGTGAGAAATCCCAGAGCCTGTGATCATCAGATCAGCATGTGATCCTTGGGGAATGGTAGGCACCACCTCGAGGAGCTGAATGGCCTGAGTTCTGTTTCCTACCTGCCTTCTCTGGGCCCAGCAGGATTTTTACTTTTAAAAGATGAATCTATCGAAAACACTGAGTTAGGAAGAAAGTCTCCAGACACAACTGAGAAAGACAGAGAGTTACATGGAGAGAGAGAGTGAGATTGAGTTACACAGACAGAGAGTGAAAGAGAGACATTGAGTTACACAGACAGAGAGAGAGAGAGAGAGAGAGACAATGAGTTACACAGGGCAAGAGAGACAAGGCATGTTTCACAGAGAGAAAGAGAGACAGTGAGTTACACAGAGCGAGAGAGACAGTGTGTTACACAGAGAGGAAGAGAGACAATGAGTTACACAGAAAGAGACAGTGTGTAAACCTAAGATACCTTGAATTGATTTAATTCATTGTAGTCACATGTAAACAAGTACAGCTTTATCTTGCAAACAGTACAGGCAGATCATAACAAACAGAGACATATAGATCACAAGATGCTTAGACAAAGTGAGGCTTGCAGGTTCCACAGCCCAGGAGATGCACAAAGCAAAATCAACATTATTTGTAGTTAGAGAGGTCCATTCATCAGTCTAATATTGGCAGAGAAGAAGCTGTTCTTGAAGGTGTTGGTGCATCTGCACAATCCTTTATATCTTCTGCCTGACAGAAGGGCTTGTAGGACAGCATTACCGAGTTGGCAGCTTTTCCATGACAATAAGAAGTGTAAATGCAGTCCATGGATGTAATGTTGGCTTCCGTGACAGTCTGGGCTGGGCACACCACCTTCTATGGTTTCCTGGGCAGACAGATGCCATGCCAGGCCATTATGCAGCCGAATAGTATGCTTTCTATGTGCATCTGTGAATGTTGGCAAGGGGCTTTACGGAGATGCCAAATTTCCTGAGTTGCCGGAGGAAGAAGGGGCGCTGTTGTGCCTTCTTGACCATCACATCCACGTGGTAGGTCCAGGGCAGACTGTTGGTTATCGTTAATCCTAACAACATGACACTCTCCACTCTCCTCAACCTTTGTTGGGATGGGAGAGTGCCTTCCTCCCTTCTTTCTGAAGACAATGATCAGGAACCATTTCACGACTTGGAACAGATTAAATTTATACTTAGGTGAGCACTTGAAGTGGCGCAACATTGAAAGCTATGGGCCTAGTGCTGGAAAGTGGCACTAATGTAGGTAATCATGTATTTTTGTCAGGACTGAATCAATGATCTGTTCCAGCAGTTACAGAGAGAGAAAGAAAGGACAGACTGAGTGATAGATATATGGAAGGAGAACCAGAGGCAGCAAAACTGATGAACTGAGATAGAAAGGAGAGATAGAATGGCAAAAATACTGACAAAGGAAGATAGAAAGGCAGATGGATAAATATGGATAGACAGAAAGGCAGGCAGAATAACAGGTAAAGAGAAGAGAAATAAAGACAGGCAGACTGATAAGAGAGAAAGCAAAGCAGAGAGAGATACATAAAGAGAGATAGAAAAACAGAAACCAAAGGGTGTCCTCTATTATGTATATTTCAATAATCACTGCAACATTTAAACAATTAAGCTTCTTTAAGAAAATGGAAGTTTTAGATTTCCAAAAGCTTCTCATTTCTGGAAGAGAAGGAAAAACCAGATGCTTGAAGCTGCCCGTGTGCAAAAGTAAATATTTAAAAACAATGCTAAAATTCCAACAACACATCCAATTGCTAATCACTGCTCATTTCTCAGTGTTCACATTGGGCTTGATTCTGTGTTAATGTATGCACCGTTGTGGATTGAAGTTGAGGTGACGCTGCTGCCCATGTAGTGTGTCCGGTCGCCAACAGAGCGTGGTGTTTCAGCACTTCCAAAACAGGAGAGAAGCAAGTTTGAGAAGTTTCTCCATCACTTCAGCAACTTCTGCTTTTGCCTTCTCTGTCTATCTCTCTCTCTTTGTGCATCCCATTATATTGTGTATTCCCTGTCTCTAAATTTATCTGACTATTTATCTATATCTCTGTATTTCTATCTTTATCTGTCTCTATACCTTTCTATCTCTCTTCGCCAATCCCATACATTCTTATCTCTTATAGATATTAAGAACTGCCGATGTTAGAATCAGAGATAACACAGTGTGGAGCTGGAGGAACACAGCAGGCCAGGCAGCATCAGAGGAGTAGGACCTGAAGAAGGGTCCTGACCTGAAACGTCAACTTTCCTATTCTTCTGATGCTGCCTGGCCTGCTGTGTTCCTCCAGCTCCACACTGTGTTATCTCTTTACTTGTCTCTGCCTTTTCTATCTCTTTAGCAGGCTCTCTGACATTCTGTCTCTCCTGCTGAGTCTCTCTGCTTTTCTATTTCTCTTTTCTGTTTCTCTGCATTCCTATTTCTCTTTAACCATCTTTCTTTCTTCCTCTCTATCAGCCTATGTGCTTTTATCTCACTTTATCTGTCTCTTTCCCTTTCTATCCCTCGCTGTCTGTTTGTCTGCCTTTCCATCTCTCTAAATCAGTCAATATGTCTTCATCTCGTTATCAGTCTCTGTGCCTGGTATCCCTCTTCACCCTTCTACCTTACTGGTTCTGCTATGTGTTTCTTTGCTTTCTATCGCTCTTTATATCTCTTTCTGCCTCATGGGCTTCTATGTATTTGTAGCTCTGGCTGTCCTCTTGTTCTCTCGTTGTCTGCCTGAACAGACTCTCCATACTCCCTTCGCAAGCGTCTGCCTCTCTTTTGCCAGTTTACAACCAAATCAGACATCAGCAACAGCAGAAGCCAATGCGCTGCGCATTGCCACAGAAAACTGTCAAGAAGAGAACATCGACTGTTTTCAGGAAGAGGATAGATATAGTCCTTAGAGCTAAAGAGATCCATCTTTAGCACCGTGGGGAAGTGCTATGGGGAAGAAAGCAGGAACAGGGGACTGAGTTTGATTATCAGCCATCATGATGATGAATTGCAGACCAGGCTTGAAGCACTGAATGCCTACCCCCAATCCTACTTTCTGTGTTTATATGACTCCTCTGCTCAATCCATATGGAGTGTGTGTGTGTGTGTGTGTGTGTGTGTGTGTGTGTAATAGTGTACATCTAATTGTCTTTTCATTCCTGGCTCAGAGTATGCACAGACAGAATGTCTGATGCAGAGAGTCAACCGGAGGAAAGAATATTGAAAGTTTGTGTGAATGGACCATGCAATATTCTTAAGCCCATGTGTGTGTGAGAGAGTGAGACGGAAAGAGAGTCAATGAAGACATGTAATTATAACACAGATATAGTTGAACAAATTTAAAGTGAATAAAGGTGGATAGTGTACTCAAAACTGTCGCTCTGTTTCTGTGTCCAAAATGCTGTCAGACTCGCTGAGTCTCTCCAGCGCTGTGCGTTCTGCTTGTCTCTGGTAAACCATGTGTTTTCTGTTGTAGGTCTGCAGTCTGAGATAGTGCTGCGAGAATCTTGCAAATGGAAGATATTTGTGTGTGTGTGTGTGTGTGTGTGTGTGTGTGTGTGTGTGTGTGAATATGTGCCTGTGCATATGGGTTTATGCTGAGAGGGACAAAAAGAATGAAGAACATTACAAGTGTGTCCGTGTGACTGTTGACAGAAGTTTAATGATGAGATTAAAAGGATATTTCACCCCATTCTTCAGCTCCTCTCTGAATTTACTCTGGGTTACAACATAAATACCCGTGTTAGTGCAGGTACTGAGTACTTGCAACATCTTTGAGATGCCGTATATGGTGAAGTTAGAGTCAGTGTATGTGTAATATGTTAGCATGTCTGCAATTCGTCGATAAATGATATACGCTATGTGTAACACCCACAACAGGATGAAACTGCCAGAAATGCTCAAGAGTAAAATAACGGATTTTCTGCGATTCTTCATCTCTGGATCGTTGTGTTCATCTGTGTAGCTTTTGCTCCGAAGTGCTCTTCGTACTTTACTTGCCACAGAAATATGTCTGATTGTTAAAACGTTGAATACAAAAATTAAGAAGAAAGGGATGCAAGGTGTTAAAATGTAATGAATCATTTCTAGTGCAGCCCATCCAGGGGATGTATGGAAGCTCTGTTTTGTTACACAATTCCAGGGAACATTATTAATTACATATTCTGGTTCCTTTACAAAGCACCACGGGACAGACTCCAAACAGCCCAGCAAGCTCACTGTTGTTATCACCACAGTTGCAGTTTTCTTGGTGCAATATTTTGTTTTCAGCTTCTCACAACAAATGGCCACAAATCGATCCACAGTGAAAGCAACTGTGAGCCACACAGAAACAACAGTGGCTGCCACCGATGAAAAATAAATAACAATACAAACAGGAGTAATGAATATGAAGGAATCTGCAAAATAAATTGCGACTGACCGCCTCAGTAAAGGATCAGTGATCACGACAAGAAGATCAGAGGCTGCCATTCCTAATAGGTAGGAAGTGATACATTGCGAGAGGCCACACTTTCCTCGGTAAAGGATCACAATAGCCACCAGGTTTACTAGCAGAGTGAAGGTGAGAGAAGGTAAATCAACAGCTGTGTATACATTTTTTTAAAAATTTCTTCATATCCTGCACCCTATCAAGCAGCTCAACATCCAAACATAGCCAACACAGTGAAGACTCTGTTAGTACTGCTGTGTTTCTCCAGATACTCCAAGTTTCCACCTGTTCCTGCACACTTTTCACTTAATCTGTGCTGCCATGGAATGAAAAAAATCTAAAGTATCTTCTGGATATTCTCCCAATAAGTTCCCTCTCCTTGAATTTTGAAATGTGTTGTGTTATGACTCCTGTTGCCCAGAGACAAAAACAAAAAAAAAGCAAACCTACTAAAAAAATCCAAGGGGGGAGAAAAAGAAATCAATAGACAAAGTTTCCTTTTTCTAATGTGTAGACTAACATTCTAAGCAAAATCAACATAAACTAAACATGAATTCGTTGAAAATTCCTGTAAGTTAAAGGCAGACCACTCAGCAAATAGCCAATCGATTAGAGACATAATGTCTGTCAAGACTCCAACTTCCCTCAGGTGTAATTCAAACTCCATTCCTAGGAAGATATGGTACCCATTCGTGTGAAAGAGCAGATACAAATTAAATAGTATTCCATGTGTGCATTCTTTGACACAATGACACATTTCACTGAGGCTCGTGTGTCTCCTCTCTTTCATCCTGGGCTGCATATATCAGTTGGGACCTGCCTTAACTGAACTGGCAGTAGAGGCATTGTGTGCTGTGAGCCAATTCACAGCACTCATTCATTTTAAAGTAACAGGAACAGTGAAAAACTTCTATTCGCATATCATCTACTCCAATATCTAGCCTTCTGTTTTCATTTTTCAACATCACCATCTTCTTCTCTCATGGAAATCAAATTTCATGGATCCACCTCATAATCCCTCCCTTGAATGGGAGCTCTGGATTTTTACACCCTTTTCTCTGAACTCATACACGCTCGGGCCTGTGAATCTTGCAACATAATTCACAACCTCCACAACCTTCAAAAAGTCCATGGTCAAGGGTGATGGAAATGTTATCTATCACTGCAGCTCCACAAATCAGGACAGGCCTCTCCCTTCGAATTAGTGAAATATTTCTACATTTTCCCAGAATTTCTGCAATCAAATGTCAAGCGAGACAATGCCTCATGATCGCCTTCTCCATCACGAACAGCAGAAGGTTCAGTTATCAAAACACTTTATTGCAGACAATGAGAGTTTTGGGAAATCCATGCAACACATGGTACATTATCACTCTCTAAATGAATGTTTATTTTAAAAAATTACCCGACAAGTTAATCCCACAAAATGAAATTGTTAACACTTCCTGACTTTCCGATTCCTGTTCTTCACACAGACATCCAATTGCAGTACATACAGGAAACAGAATGACTCTGTGGTAATACCAGCTTTCGATCAGGAAAGATCAATTCGGATATTACACTGTACTGTCAAAACTGATGCAGCAACAAACAAGTTATCGTACGCCGACTAGAACCAGAGTAGGTAGCTGTCTAACACATTCAAACAATGCCTGGAAGAGCAAACAATTGTTTTACATTATTATCAAATGTGATAATCTCTTACCTGGAACTCCAACAGCTGAAATTAAAGGGTAATAAATGCTCTTTATCTGCAAAAATAGAAGTTCATCCATTTCAGTGAAAGACAGTGATCTCTCTTGCTTTGCATTCAAAACTCTGACAAGATTCATTCTGATAGGTCTTTATATCGCAAATAAGTCTCCACTGACATTGTTGTGCCCCAATCATAGAGAATATTTGCAAGAAATTGAACAAACACATGACCTCACCAGATTTCTCTCAGGTGTAAGTGATGTGGTGGATAAATCATTTCACGGTTCAGAAGCTATTGCTTGGGGTTATCTCAGTAATGAAGCTGTAAAGTTCTGAACAGCAATAAACACTTTCTTTTTCCAATGACATATAATTATACTGAGAAATTCAATATTGTTGATACAATTATTAATGGTACAGATTTCTCCCCTCTTTAGCTTTGCCAGGGACCCCAACATTAGTGTTTTTCTTCGTGCTATAGTTCTCCATTCAGAGTTCTGATTCCCTGCATTGAAAACAGATTAACTCCACATTCAGTATTGCAGCCTGTATCAGTTGAGTGCAATGTTAGAAGTTTGACAGATTCCCTTTTGGCCTCCCTTTCAAGCCTGTTTCTCTGAAAGTAATCACCTGTTCATTCTACTTAGACTATTACAGTCAAATCAGAATGCTCTTAGCTCCCGCCTCTGCTTGTCCTTCTCAACACTGGCCACTTATTCTATGCCCAAATCCTATCCGGGTCTGATCCGATCGTAGTTAGATAGAGAGAGGGAGGGGGCGGGGGGAGAGAGAGAGAGGGAGAGAGAGAGAGAGAGAGAGAGAGAGAGAGAGAGAGATAAATATGTGGAAGGAACAATAAAAGCAGAAAAACCGATGAAGGAAAGACTGATGAAGGAAGACAGAAAGGCAGAGAAATTAACAAGGAGAGATAGAAAGTCAGAAAGATAGAAATAGAGAGGTAAATAGGGATTAGAATATCCTTTATTATCATGTGCACTCAAGTACAAGAGTAGGACTACTGTGAAAAGTTTACAATGTCACCGCTCAGGGCACCATCTGAGATACAAATCGTAGATATAAAAAGAGGAATAAAAAGAAAATAAGTAATATTACCTTTCAGTGATTCATAGTGCAAGTTGGAAGATAAGACAAAAAGTCATTCAGACAGACAGCACAGAAACAGGCCCTTTTGTCCAACCAGTCCATGCTGAACAGAATCCCAAATAAACTAGTCCCATCTGCCAGCTCCTGGCTCATATCCCTCCAAACAATGGATAAATAAGGATATTGAGGTTCTCATTAAGAATAAAAGAGACAACTTGGTTCAATTGAATATCTCAATCAATGTAAAGGGTGAAAGGACATTCCTAAGAGAGAAATCAGGAGGATAGAAACGGTATGTGAGATAGCATTAGCGATGGCCTAGTGGTATTATCGCGAGTCTGTTAGTGCAGAGACCCAGATAACATTCTAGACTCGTGTTGAAATCCCACCGTGGCAAATGGTGGAATTTGAATTTAATAAAATGTCTGGAATTAAGAATTTAATGATCACCATGAATCCATTGCCAAGTGTCAGGAAAAATAAACTCATCTGGTTCATTCATGTCCTTTAGACAAGGGAACTGCTATCCTTACCTGGTCTGCTCTACATGTGACTCCAGGCCCACAGCAATGTAGTTGATGCTCGACTATCCTCTGGGAAATTAGGGATGGGCAATAAATACTCCCCAGCCAGTGACATCCTTATTCCATTAATGAATAAAAGAAAAATGTAGATATGGTTAAGGATAATTCAAAGAGAGTCTTCAAATAATTAAGAGCAAAAGGGTAACTCGAGAGAAGGTAAGGCCTCTGAAAGACCGAACAGATCATCTTTCTGCTAATCCCCAGGAGTGGGAGAGATATTAACTGAATATTTTGCTACAGATTTTACTGTGGAGAAAGGAATGGATTCTGGGCAATGCAGAGAAATAAACTTTGATGTTTTAAAAACAGTTCACATTACAGAAGAGGGAGTTTGGGGAGTTTCAGAGAATATAAAGGTGGATAAATCTTCAGGAGCTGATGTAATGTATCCCAGAACATTGTTGGAAGTCAGGGAGGAAATTACAAGACCCCTAGCTGAAATATTTGCATCATCTATAACATAGTTAAAAAGATGAACATCACAGTCAGATAAACAAATTACAGATAAACATTACATTGTAGTAGCTCAGTGCAGCATTTCCAAACAGGGTTTGACTGGCCTCTCAAGCGCAGACGGCCCAACAATTCTCCAGTCCACTCTGCGCCGCTCCAGTCCTCCAGCCCATACCGCACCGGTCCAGGCCGCCACCCACACTGCACTGCTCGAGGCCTCCAGCTGACTTCGCACTGCTCCAGGCCTCTAGCCCAATCTGCACAGCTTCAGGCCTCCCAACTGACTCTGCACTGCTCCAGGCCTCTGGCCCACTCTGCACTGCTCCAGGCTTCCAGCTGACTCTGCACTGCTCCAGGCCTTCCAGCTGACTCTGCACTGCTCCAGGCTCCGAGACCTCTTCATTTTGGATCTTACCTGCTCCAAGTTAAGTTTTCCAGGCAGGAAAAGAAAACACTTTAAAATCATAAAAAAAGACGAAAGAGGAAGAAAAAGGAGGGGAGGGGAGTGGAGAAACTGAGCGCATTGACAAGTTCCAGGCTGAGTCTAAACACTGCCTACTCGGCTCCTGACAGATACAGAAAAGCAGGCAGCCTGATAAAGATAGACGGGAAGGCAGGGAGAGAGAAAAAGGGAAGCCAAAGAAACTGTATGTTTCCATGATCAATGCAATTTAAACATTTAAGCATTTTTAACAAAATTGGTGTTTTGGATTTCAAATGACATTGTACCGAAGATTTTCAATCATTCTTTCATTGCACATCTTAACACAAGCAAAGCTTCTTGTTCTGGAGGGAGAAAAAAAGAACAGCTGAATGAAGCAGGGATGATGGGAACTGCAGATGCTGCAGAATCTGAGATAACAAGGTGTAGAGCTGGATGAACACAGCAGGCCCAGCAGCATATTCGGAGCGCAAAAGCTGACGTTTTGGGCCCAGATCCTTCATCAAAATGAAGCTGCCCATGTACAGAAGCAAATGTTTAATAACAATGTCAACATTCTGGCAGTAGCCTTTTTGCTAATCATCTCTCATTTCTCAATGTACATATTGGTCTTGAGGCTGTGCAGCAGCATGTCCCATTGCGGATGGAACACGACGAGACGCTGTCCTCTGCTTGTGTAGATGTGTCCAGTCGCCAAGAGAGGGCGGTGTTTCCACACAAGCAAAGTAAGACTGAAGCAAACTTAAGAAGTTTCCTCAACGTTTCACAACTCAGGCTGAGACAGCATGGTATGCCTACGCTGGAGCTATAAATGTTATATACACACACACACAGACACTCATACATGGGGACACACACACACACACACACACACACACACACAGACACGGACACAGAGACACTCATACCCACACACGCAGACACTCATACACGGACACACACACAGACACACACACACACACACACACACACACACACACACACTCATACACGGGGACACAGACACAGACAGACACTCATACACACACACACACACACACACACACGGACACACAAACACACACACAGACACTCATACATAGACACAGAGACACACACACACACAGACACACAGAGACACATATACAGAGACACACACACAGATACACAGAGACAGACACACAGAGACACACGTGCGCGCACACACACACACAGACAGACACAGACCCTCCGCGGGAAGTTAGTTGAAGCAGGAAACCTGGCAACCTTAAAAATAATATCAGTGATAATAGGAACTGCAGATGCTGGAGAATCCAGGATAACAAAGTGTGGAGCTGGATGAACACAGCAGGCCAAGCAGCATCTCAGGAGCACAAAAGCTGACATCAGATGAAGGGTCTAGGCCCGAAACGTCAGCTTTGGTGCTCCTGAGATGCTGCTTGGCCTGCTGTGTTCATCCAGCTCCACAATTTGTTAGTCTTTAAAATAACACTTGGATGAACAGTTGAAGTTGCACAGCATTTAAGGCTATGGCCTTGTGCTGGAAAGTGGGACACATGTAGACCAAGACAGACTCAATGGTCTTTTTCCGGCTGTGTGGGGGACAGAGAGAGGACCGCCCGAGTGACACATATATGGAGGAAGAGATGGTTTCCTCCGGGTGCTCTGGTTTCTTCCCACAGTCCAAAGATGTGCAGGCTAGGTGGTTCGGCCATGATAAATTGCCCAAAGTGTTCAGGGGTGTGTGGGTTATAGGGGAATGGGTGTGGGTGGGATGCTCCAAGGGGCGGTGAGTGAATTGTTGGGCTGAAGGGCCTGTTTCCACTCTGCCTAGAATCTAATCTAATCTCATCTAAAGGTAAACTGAGAAAGAAAGGCAAGAGGGAAAGTCAGAAAGCCTGACAGAGGAAGGTAGAAAGGCAGACAGATTGATGTAGATGTATAGAAGAGCAGATAAACAGAAAAAGAGAGATGGAAAAGAGGATGAAAAGTTAAAACAATGCTTTGTCCGCATTCTCAGATTGCCGGAGGAGCTATGGTTCTATTGAAGAATAACAGCCAATTCCCACAGCGTGTGACGACTTGTTGAGTATTGAGCCTGCACCCCTCACAATATATTGTGCGGAGAGACAGAACAGAGTTAAGTTCTGCTCTTCGAAAGCAAGATGATGATTGGCTGTCCCCAGTTGTCGGTGATATTGTCCGATTACCGCAAGTGGACATCCCTTTCCACTGATGGAAACGGACAAGGTTGGATCACGCCTCCACATTATAGAATCGTGGTGGAATCCCCATGTGGAAATTCAGGATGTAGCCACAGGATGGTGGCCATTCAGCCTCGGGTCTGCTCTGCCCTTCGATCCAATCACAGTCAGTCCTGATTATGGGCTGAACTCTGTCATACAATCAAGAGAATCCTGACAGTGTTGAAAGAGGCTATTTAGACCATCAGGTTGGCCAGCCCACTGACCCTCCCATGCAGACGCCCACCCTGGATTTATCATGGCCAGCCTATTTATCCCTGGGCACTGTGGACAATTTAGCAATCCACCCAGCCTGCCCATCTTCGGGCTGTGGGAGGAAACAGGAGTACCTGGGGGGAGGGGGTACCCACACAAGCTCCCGGAAGACTCCACACAGACAGTTGCCTGAGGCTGGAATCAAACCCAGTTCCCTGCACTATGAGGCAGCTGTGCTAACCACTGAGCCACCGTCCTGACCTAAATCATAAACCTGACTCAACCTTGAATATGTTCAATGGCCTAGCGCTTTGGGGAACAGAAGTGCAAAGGTGAGTGAATGTCAGAGAAAGACCACGTTTTCAATTGATGTCCCCTCATTTTTAATTGCACCCCCTTGCCCTAGTTTCTGGGAGGAAGCATCCTCGCAGAATCTACATTGTCACACTTGGTTCGGATCTTATATAAGGTAATAACATCATCTTTTAAACACCAGAGTGTATAAAACCAATCTGCTCAACCCTGCCTCATAGAAAAATCATTGACTATAAGAACGGGACTTGGTTATCCCACCATGCAGTGCGGTCATATCTGATCTTCCAAATTAATTCCCTATTGCTACTTCCTCCCTTTAATCCAATGTTGCCCTAAGAACTATATACAGCCCCTTCTTGAAAACGTTCCATGTTTTGATCTCAACTGCTTTCTATGGCAGAGAATTGCACAGGGTCATCACTCTCTGGGTGAAGGCATTTCTCCTCACCTGCACCCAAAATGCTCAGGTCTGAGGAAGGATCACTCGACCTGAAAAGTTGACTGTGATTTCTCTCAACGAATGCTGCCAGACCTGTTCAGATTTTTCAGCAATTTCTGTTTGTGTATCAAAAATATCTTTCCTGTATCTATTTGTTCTCATCCTGTTTGGATTTTCAATGAGATTGGGCCACACAGCATGGAAACAGGCCCTTCTCTCCAATCCACCCACGCTGAATACTCACCCTAATCTGACGAGTCCCACTTGCCAGCATTTGGCCCATACCCATCTAAACCCTTCCGATCCATGTCCCCATCCAGATGCTTTTTAAATGCTGTAACTGTACCAGCCTTCACCACTTCCTCTGGAGCTCATTCAATACACGCATGACCTTCTGTGTGAAAAAGTTGCCCCTCAGATCCCTTTTAAGTCTTTCCCCTCTCAACTTAAAGCTATGTCCTCCAGTTCTGAATTCCCCCAGTCCTCGGAAAAAGCCATTGGCTATTCAGCTTGTCCATGCACCTCATGATTTTATAAACCTTTACAATTTGACCCCTCAGCATCTAACGATCCAGAGGAAAAGAGGTCCCAACCCATTCAGCCACCTCCTATAAATCACAGTCTTCTAACTCCAGTCAATATAATCCTAGCTGATCTAATCACTCCTAATAAGTCAGCCCTGCCACTCCAGGAATCACTCTGATAAATCTTTGTTGCGCTCCCTCCATTGCCAGAACATTCTTCCTCAGATAAGGAAGTCAAAGCTGCACACAGTACTCCAAATGTGGTCTCACCAAGGCCCTGTACAATTGCAGCAAGATATCCCTGCTCCTGTCCTCCAATCCTCTCACTCTGAAGGACAATGTAGCAATTGTGTCAATGTAACACTGGCCCCCGTCCTCACCCATCCCAGAAATTAGTCTCGGAGCCTTCACATATTATGACAGGACCCTGCTGTGTGAATGTTCAATGTGAGGAATCTGTGATTTCCAATACCACTCTGTAAAGTCCAGTTTATGTGACTTTTATTTCTGTCTCTGTTTATTCATCCTGTTCTTTGTGTAGTAAGATGTCATTGGAGGACAGCGACTTTGTACATCTTTCACTATATTCCTGTACCCGAGTCCAAATCCAAATCCAAATTCAAATCCAATCCGATGAAAGCAAACAGGAAGAACGGGGTTTACAACTTCTGTAGCAGTGACGTAGAGGCATTAAAGCAGTGTGTTTATCAGTTAATCTCCAGCATCTGCAGTTCCCTCCATCTCTGTTTATCAATTAATGTTGGGCAGAATATTTTCGATTTTGATGTTCATTGTCAATAGTGAAAGAAGTCAAAATGAATCGTGACGATCTCCAAACACCTGCGACAGACCACCGGAGAATCTTAACAGGTCTGGCAGCATCTGTGCAGAGAGAAATGCAGTTTGCCTTTCGAAATACCATCCTGATTCAAAAATATATCGCCTTTCCTTCAGTGTTGCTGGACCAAAATGATGAAATTTTTTCCCGAATGGCATTTTAGATCAATCTACAGCAAGTGGCCTGCAGTGGTTCAAGGATGCAGCTCTTCATTACCTTCTCAATGTAACTATGGAACAAGGAATAATGCAACTAGAGATGGGTCATAAATGCTGGGCCCAGCTTGTGATGTCCATGTCCAGTGAATGAATACAGTGGTAAGTTTCAAGTTCAACTTGTGCTTCAACTCTGCTCAATTACAGCATTTCCACAGATTACCTGTTAAAGTAACTTTAACTGCCTGTCGAGACAGGTTATGACACACCTGTGGATCAGGTGGGACTTGAACTTGCCTTTCGCCACCTGCACACCGACGCTCTGTTTAGTTTGGACCCGCCTTCAGTCACCGGTCACACTCTCTATTGGTCACACCGGCCTTCAGTCACCGGGCCCCTCTCTCTATTGGTTACGCCGGCCTTTAGTCACCGGGCCCCTCTCTCTAATGGTCACACGGGCCTTCAGTCACTGGCCCAATCTCTCTATTGGTCACGCCGGCCTTCAGTCACCGGGCCCCTATCTCTATTGGTCACACCGGCCTTCAGTCACCGGGCCCCTCTCTCTATTGGTCACACGGAACTTTAGTCACTGGCCCACTCTCTCTATTGGTCACACCGGCCTTCAGTCACTGTCCCACTCTCTCTATTGGTCACACCTGACTTCAACCAACAGTCCACTCTCTCTTTTTCTGTCTCTCTTTATCTCTCTCTCTTGGCCTACCAATCATAAACTCGCAAGCAGAGGGAGAGAAACTTGGAAAGTCTGATGTTACAAACCTTCGCTGAAAACTGGATGAACAACATCTCTTCTTCATACACACACTTTACAACTTCTGGACTTTATATGGAATCCCTTGCAGTGTAGAAAAGGAGGCCATTTGGCCCACAAGTCCACATCACCCCTCAATACAGCATCTCACCCAGATCCATCCCCATCCCTCCAGATTTTCCCTGCAACCCATGCATTTCCCATGGGTCATCCAACTAATTTACACAATTCTGGATACTATGAGTAAGTGAGCGTCGCCAATCTGCCTCGCCTGCTCATCTTTGAGCATCTGGCAGAAATGCACGCAGACATGGGGAGAACGTGCAAACTCCACACAGACAGTTATCTGAGGGTGGAATTGCTGCTGGGTCCCTGGCGATGTGAGGCAGCGGTGCCAACCACTGAGCCACTGTGCTGCCCCACCTTCAAATTGTGAGCCACCTCCCATTTCTACCTTTTCTTTTCGCTTCACTTGTTGCATTCGCTGTCATCATGTCCTCTTTCCCCATTCCCCCACCTCAGTGGAACTGTCAGTTCTTTCCACCCTGGTAGTTGGACAAGCCATTATTCTGCCATTCCCACATTCTGATCTCTTAATCTGAACTATCAGCATCCTTTCTCCCCCAGCACTCTGACTCGATCCCCCAGCCACAGCATAAATGTTGTACCCTCCGCACTTCACCAGCTCTGAAGAAATGTCATCTAGACTCAAAACATCAGCTCATCCTCTCTCCATGCCTGACCTGCTGTGATCTCAAGCATTTGTTGTTTTCAGTGCAGATTCCAGCACCTGCAATAATTTGCCATAATATACCTCAACTGGTGCCTCAAACATCTGCAGCGAAAGGACACGGAGTGACCCTTTAAAGTGAGTGACCTGCCATTTAGTCAGGAAAGCCCCAGATGTCAGTGAACCTGTGATGGTTTTATTTATTAATTACAGAGTGTGGCCGATAGGCTTTAAACCTGCGTGTGACCCAATTCCAAATGACAGGAACCATCTCAGTGGAATGAAAACACTCAACAGGAGGTTAGGAATGGATGTTGCTTGCTTTTACTTTATTTATTTTGTTCTGGCCTGCATCTGAATCTTGCCAAAAACAGGAGCGTGACACCTTTTGCCCGTGAGGGGTTTGTTAGAATTTGGTCCCCATTGACAACCACATCACCATGACAACAACTGATAGGACAGGGTGAGAAATCCCAGAGCCTGTGATCATCAGATCAGCATGTGATCCTTGGGGAATGGTAGGTACCACCTCGATGGGCTGAACGGCCTGAGTTCTGTTTCCTACCTGCCTCCTCTGGGCCCAGCAGGGTTTTTACTTTTAAAAGAGGAATCTATCGAAAACACTGAGTTAGGAAGAAAGTCTCCAGACACAACTGTGAAAGACAGTGAGTTACATGGAGAGGGAGAGAGTGAGATTGAGTTACACAGACAGAGAGTGAAAAATAGTGAGCACACAGAGAGAGAAAGAGAGACAGTGAGTTACACAGAGAGAGAGAGAGAGAGACAGAGACAATGCGAAAATTCCAACAACACGTCCGATTGCTAATCACTGCTCATTTCTCAATGTTCACATTGGGCTTGATTCTGTGTTAATGTATGCACCTTTGTGGGTTGATGTTGAGGTGACGCTGCTGCCCATGTAGTGTGTCCGGTCGCCAACAAAGCGCGGTGTTTAAGCACTTCCAAAACAGGAGAGAAGCAAGTTTGAGAAGTTTCTCCATCCCTTCAGCAACTTCTGCTTTTGCCTTCTCTGTCTATCTCTCTCTCTCTGTGCATCCCATTATATTGTGTATTCCCTGTCTCTACATTTATCTGACTATTTATCTATATCTCTGTATTTCTATCTTTATCTGTCTCTATACCTTTCTATCCCTCTTCGCCAATCCCATACATTCTTATCTCTTATAGATATTAAGAACTGCAGATGTTAGAATCAGAGATAACACAGTGTGGAGCTGGAGGAACACAGCAGGCCAGGCAGCATCAGAGGAGTAGGACCTGAACAAGGGTCCTGACCTGAAACGTCAACTTTCCAATTCTTCTGATGCTGCCTGGCCTGCTGTGTTCCTCCAGCTCCACACATTTTTATCTCTTTACTTGTCTCTGCCTTTTCTATCTCTTTAGCAGGCTCTCTGACATTCTGTCTCTCCTGCTGAGACTCTCTGCTTTTCTATTTCTCTTTTCTGTTTCTCTGCCTTCCTATTTCTCTTTAACCATCTTTCTTTCTTCCTCTCTATCAGCCTATGTGCTTTGATCTCACTTTATCTGTCTCTTTGCCTTTCTATCCCTCGCTGTCTGTTTGTCTGCCTTTCCATCTCTCTAAATCAGTCAATATGTCTTCATCTCGTTATCAGTCTCTGTGCCTGGTATCCCTCTTCACCCTTCTACCTTACTGGTTCTGCTATGTGTTTCTTTTTCTTTCTATCGCTCTTTATCTCTCTTTCTGCATCAGGGGCTTCTACTATGTACTTGAATCTCTGGCTGTCCTCCTGTTCTCTCGCTGTCTGCCTGAACAGACTCTCCATACTCCCTTCGCAAGGGTCTGCCTCTCTTTTTCCAGTTTACAACCAAATCAGACATCAGCAACAGCAGAAGCCAACGGGGGAACAAGTCAGAAATTAGATGTGGTCCTACTCAAGACCAATGTCAATGTATTCCCAAAGTAGGGAATTCTAGGGGACCATTTAGTATCCCTCGCCAAACCCTACGCATCTCCCTGCTTTTTAAATGGAGAGTGTCAGCAGGGGAAAAGGAAGCAATGCCGTGTTTGAGCAGTTTGGGGAAAGAGAAGGACAATGGCAAGACCAGTGATTGAACTTAGGAACTCTCTGAGCTTTGGTTGAATCAATTGTTTTAAAGGAGATGTGACAAAAAAGCAGCAACCAGCTGTTTTTCAGCCTTCTCAAAAATTGACCGAGAGACAGAAAATGATTCCAATGTCATCCAATTCAAATTTTCAGCCATGGATCTGATTTCTAATGATCCCGAGGTGAGAAGATTTGGGACAATCACCTGGATCTGCTCAGCAGCAGCAGTGATCCCCAAATGAATATCAGGAGTGCCCACAGGATCCCAATTCCTACCTGTGGCCCACGCCCTATCTAACAATCTTAAAACTGGAAGACTTGGTCATTTATGTTGAGGAGACATCTTGGCATTGTCTTTAATTTTCAATATAAGTATATTCCGTGGGCATTCTCTTTACTTTACTCATTTCCTTCATAATTTCATTTTGAGATGAGGAGCAATTTCTTCAACCAGGTAATAGGTAAGCCTGTGGAGTACTTTGCCACAGAAAACTGTCAAGAAGAAAACATCGACTGTTTTCAGGAAGAGGATAGATTTAAAGATAGAACTTTAAAGATATTAAAGAGAGATCTCTTCAACACTGTGGAGAAGTGCTATGGGGAAGAAAGCAGGCACAGGGGACTGAGCTTGACGAGCAGTCATAATGATGATGAATGGCAGAGTGGGCTTGAAGCACTGAATGCACTACCCCCAATCCTACTTTCTGTGTTTATATTACTCCACTGTTCAATCCATGTGTGTGTGTGTGTGTGTGTGTGTGTGTGTGTGTGTGTGTGTGTGTGTGTGTGTGTGTGTGTGTGTGTGTGTGTGTGTGTGCGCGCGCGCGCCTGTGCGTGTGTGTGTGCATATACACAGTGCACAGTGCAGAGAGGTTCCGACCGAGAGAAATTATTCATGTATTGGTCGAGACTGTTTGATGCTGAGAGGGACAAAAAAATTGAGAATGTTACAGGTGTTTCTGTGTGACTGTTGACAGATGTTTAACAATGAGATTGAATGGGTATTTCACCCCATTCTTCAGCTCCTCTCTGAATTTACTCTGGGTTACAACATAAATACCCGTGTTCGTGCAGGTGCTGAGTACTTGCAACATCTTTGAGATGCGGTATATGGTGAAGTTAGGGTCAGTGTATGTGTAATATGTTAGCATGTCTGCAATTCGCCGGTAGATGATATGCGCTATGTGTAACACCCATAACAGGATGAAACTGCCAGAAATGCTTAAGAGTAAAATAACTGATTTTCTGCGACTCTTCATCTCTGGATCGTTGTGTTCATCTGTGTAGCTTTTGCTCCGAAGTCCTCTTCGTACTTTACTTGCCACAGAAATATGTCTGACTGTTAAAACGTTGAATACAAAAATTAAAAAGAAAGGGATGCAAGGTGTTAAAATGTAATGAATCATTTCTAGTGCAGCCCATCCAGGGGATGTATGGAAGCTCTGTTTTGTTACACAATTCCAGGGAACATTATTAATTACATATTCTGGTTCCTTTACAAAGCACCATGGGACAGACTCCAAACAGCCCAGCAAGCTCACTGTTGCTATCACCACAGTTGCAGTTTTCTTGGTGCAATATTTTGTTTTCAGCTTCTCACAACAAATGGCCACAAATCGATCCACAGTGAAAGCAACTGTGAGCCACACAGAAACAACAGTGGCTGCCACAGCCGAAAAATAAATGACAATGCACACAGGAGTAATGAATATGAAGGAATTTGCAAAATAAATTGAGGCTGACCACCTCAATAAAGGATCAGTGATCACGACAAGAAGATCAGAGGCTGCCATTCCTAATAGGTAGGAAGTGATACATTGCGAGAGGCCACACTTTCCTCGGTAAAGGATCACAATAGCCACCAGGTTTACTAGCAGAGTGAAGGAGAGAGAGAAGAGGTTAAATCAGCAGCTGCACATTTAATTATTTTTAAAGAATTCTTCCCATCCTGCACCCTATTCACCAGCTCAATATTGAAACATAGCCAACACAGTGAAGACTCGGTTAATATTGTTGAGTTTCTCCAGATAATTCAAGTTTCCACCTGTTCCTGCACACTTTTCACTTAAACTGTGCTGCCATGGAATGAAAAAAAATCTAAAGTATCTTCAAGATATCCTCCCAATAAACTCCCTGTCCTTGAATTTTCAAATGTTTTCTGTTGCCAAGAAACAAAAACAAAAAAAAACGCCTAAAAAAATACAAGGCGAGGAGACAAGGTTTCCTTTTTATAACTTGTACACTAACAGTCTAAGCAAAGTTGACATAAATTAAACATGAATTCATGGAAAATTCCTCTAAGTTAAAGGCAGACCACTCAGCATATAGCCAACCAATTAGAGACATAATGTCTGTCAAGATTCCAACTTCTCTCAGGTGTAATTCTAGCTCCTTTCCTTTCCTCCCATTCATGTCAAAGCGCAGATGCAAATTAAATAGTGTTCCATGTTTGCATTCTTTGACACAATGTCGCATTTCACAGAGCTGGTATATCTCCTCCCCTTCATCCTGGGCTGCATATATCAGTTGGGACCTCCTTAATCTGAGCTGTCAGTAGAGACATTGTGTGCTGTGAGCCAATTCACAGCACTCATTTGTTTTAAAGTAACAGGAACTGTGCAAAACGTCTATTCGCTTATCACCCGCTCTAGTATGTATCCTTCGGTTTTCATTTTTCAACATCACCATCATCATCTCTCATTAAAATCAAATTTTGTGGATCCACCTCATAATCTTTCCCTTGAATGGGAGCTCTGGATTTTTACACCCTTTGCTCTGAACCCTTACACACTCGGGTCTGTGAATCTTGCAACATAATTCACAACCTCCACAATCTTCAAAAAATTCATGATCAAGGGTGATGGAAATGTTATCTATCACTGCAGCTCCACAAATCAGGACAGGCCTCTCCCTTCGAATTAGTGAAATATTTCTACATTTTCCCAGAATTTCTGCAATCAAATGTCAAGCTAGACAATGCCTCATGATCGCCTTCTCCATCATGAACAGCAGAAGGTTCAGTTATCAAAGCACTTTATTGCAGACAATGAGAGTTTTGGGAAATCCATGCAACACATGGTACATCATCAATCTCTAAATGAATGTTTATTTAAAAAAATTACCCGACAAGTTAATCCCACAAAATGAAATTGTTAACACTTCCTGACTTTCCGATTCCTGTTCTTAACACAGACATCCAATTGCAGTACATACAGGAAACAGAATGACTCTGTAGTAATACCAGCTTTCGATCAGGAAAGATCAATTCAGATATTACACTGTACTGTCAAAACTGATGCAGCAACAAACAAGTTATCGTACGCCGACTAGAACCAGAGTAGGTAGCTGTCTAACACATTCAAACAATGCCTGGAAGAGCAAACAATTGTTTTACATTATTATCAAATGTGATAATCTCTTACCTGGAACTCCAACAGCTGAAATTAAAGGGTAATAAATGTGTTTTATCTGCAATAGTAGAGATTCATCCATTTCAGTGAAAGACAGTGATCTCTCTTGCTTTGCATTCAAAACTCTGACAAGATTCATTCTGATAGGTCTTTATATCGCAAATAAATCTCCACTGACATTGTTGTGCCCCAATCACAGAGAATATTTACAAGAAATTGAACAAACACATTACCTCACCAGATTTGTCTCAGATGTAAGTGGTGTGATGGATAAATCATTTCACGGTTCAGAAGCTATTGCTTGGGGCTATCTCAGGAATGAAGCTGAAAAGTTCTGAACAGCAATAAACACTTTCTTTTTTCCAATAACATATAACTATACTGAGTAAATTCAATATTGTTGATTCAATTATTAATGTTATAGATTTCTCCCCTCTTTAGCTTTACCAGGGACCCCAACGTTAGTGTTTCTCTTTGTGCTGTATTTCTCTATTCACAATTCTGATTCCCTGCATTGAAAAAGATTAACTCCACATTTAGTATTGCAGCCTGTAATAGTTGAGTATTATGCAAAGTTTGACAGATTTCCTTTTGGCCTCCCTTTCAAGCCCGTTTCTCTGAAAGTGATCACCTGTTCATTCTACTTAGGCTATTACAGTCAAATCAAAATTCTCTTAGCTCCTGTCTCTGTTTTTCTTTCTCAATACTGGCCACTTATCCTCTGTCCATATCCCATCAATGTCAATTGATCCAAAACTCTGCTGTTTGAGGTCAGATTCGCTAAATCCCACTCCCACCTCACCCTAAGAATCACTGAAATCCATCATTTCCCAATTCTCAAATGTCTTACATTCAAAATGTTCATATTTTGGATAAGAATCAATCGTTCACTATATACTTTATTCATAACTTTTATAAGGTTACATTTGATAACAGTGAAAATTGACCCCATATAATATATATCAAATAAATATTTTTGTTTCGAAATAATGAGCAAAAGAAGCAAGAGTGACGCAAGAAGATTTTTCAATCACAAGTATTTAGCCTGCGGAACACAATTGCCTAGAAATGTAGAACAGGCAGTTTCAACTTGGGTTTTCAAGAGGGCATGCCATTTGGAGGGTCTATATCTGCATTATAAGGTTTCAATGAGTGAATGTGTGCTTGGATAGGGCTGGTAGGCTGGCAGGTGAGTGAGTTAGTACATGTTTAGATGGGGTGAGTTGGTAGGAAGATCAAGGGGCAGGTGGGTGGCAAGTTTGAGTGTTAAGTGACAACATAGGTCAATAGACAGGTAGGTGAGGTGACAGTATAGTTAGGACTTGGTTAAGTCTGGCGCTAATTAGCTCGACCTAGAGTTAGTCAGTTAGGCTGTGGGGCAAGTCATGTCTCACTGGAAAGATGGTTGGGCCTTACAATGATGTTTCAGTTTGAAAGGGTGCAGTCTGGACTTCTGCAGATATGATGGAGATCAACTGCAGTATCAGGTTAACAGTAGAGGGCGTTGGGAGCTCAGGGTGGCAAGGGGTGGGAATTGCTGTGGGGTCAAGAAGAGTATTGGGGCTGAAGTATTCTGTATGAGTGACCAGGCTGTCAGTCATGAAACAATAGTGAAACAAGCTTATTTTTATCATCTAGCATTAGTATCCAGCTGTTACATTTCGATGTCTCTGACTCTCATTTAGAATCTCTTTGGCAAGGACCTGCAGCTTGTCTTCATTTGATGTTTAAATGACCTGCACAATTCTCATGTGTCAGAAGATCTGTGCTGGTGAATGCCAATAACATCTCTCATCATGCATCAGGTCTCTGACCAGGGAAGTTCAGGCCATTGTGGTTCTGAGAGAATCAGCGTGTCTTTTACAGATAAACCAGTTTGTGGCTGGATTGCAGTGCAGACTGATACCAACAGCACTGGTTCAATCCCCGTCCTGGCTGTGCTGGTTCAGCCAGCTCTGCCTCCCAGCCTTCACCCACACATCGATGTGGAGTGGTGCTTCTCATTTCTGATTATTTCCCTCTATGAAATAGAGAAACAACTGTGGTCCCTTCGGGGCTACCCCTTACCCTTCAGGGGCTACATCTCCTTTCTTGATAACAAACAAAACTCCAGTATTATTTGATATTATGAGTGAAAACAAAATCAAAAGGAACAAATTAGAGATGAGTGGAAACTATTTGAGTTCAGGTCAAGATTTCATCAACTTGCAAACAACAGGATGATTTTAAGAGTTCACTTGTGCTCTTCTTAAGGGAATGAAAGAAAATGTTGAGACATAAAAGCAAAGTTCAGGCTGACATCAATAGAACAATTTTTGCTGTAGATGTTTCCAAGTCTCATCAGATACACAGGGGCAGGACTCGAACCTAGACTTCCAGCCCTCGAGCTAGACCCCTGTACCATAAGGACATTATCATTTTAAGCAACAATTTCAGAAGTAATATGGCACATATCTGGAGCAGAGCAGATGGGAGCCAAACTCTGGTCTTCTGTTCCAGGCTTCTGAACATTACCAACACTACGAACTATTCCATAATGTCAACTCTATGCATGTTGTGTGGTATCTTGTTGGCAGTGCACTTAATTTCCTTGATTTTTAAGGTTGTTGTGTCCTTTTCACTCTGCCTCCATTGTATTGGACATTGCTTCATTGACTTTGTTAGTTTGTTCCATTCCCCAGCAGAAAACCCTTTCAAAGATTCCCCATTAGGCTTGCAGTACCCTGTTACTTTCCCTGAATCTACCAATTCAAGTCGTCTGTGGACATTTCACTGCACAGCTGAGGCACTTGCATTCATTCCCTGGCATATCCATGTCAACTGTATTCAAATGGCCACTTCCACAGTGACGCCACACTGCCCCTGCTGCTCTCCTTATCTCATTACGGGTTAAAGTTGTTACAAGCCAGTTAGGAAGGCATAACAATATTCATGCATGTTCTGCTGGACAGATCAATGCGCAGTCCAAGATGGAATCTTGTAGACCACGTTAATATATAAAGAAAGCATACATTTGTTAAGACAGTTTAAAAGGGCTGGAAAGCAATAAACCTTTGCCTTGCTCCTTCAAAAAACCTAGCTGTCTTAACCTAGCAATGATCACTGACTGGAACAGACCTGACCCCAACTCTGTTTCCCTTTTAGTTTGAACTCCCACACCAGCCCCCCCACACCCCCCATCACTAGAATTGGGTGAAGGCTTAGCTGATGTTTGTTCATCGTTCTCATTTGAGTCTGAATTTGGTGGAGTTGGAGGATTTGCAGTTGATGTGTTGGTCAGCATTACTATTGTTGAGGCATCGCCGAAGCAAACAATCACAGAAAAGTGGAGAAGAAAAGAAAATAACGCAATAAATAAAATATCTTTGCAATACCAGAGACAAGCTTCCTTTACAATACAATTTCAATACCAATTGATACAGTCAATGCTTTATGTGGCATGTCACTAAATTCCCAGGTACAATGTACAGACTAGTTCCAAATCTTGAACATGTCCTGCAGTGAAAATCAAATAAGAATCTTATTCTGGCTTCAATAGTTCCACATTGTTTCTTGGTCTTTGTTTTCAAAACATTCACTCATTTCTCAGTGAGAGCTGACTCAAGTTTACACTTAATCATCCAATATCACTGTTTGGGAAATTAATCACCAACATGCTTTCTTGATTGTTGTGTAGGATTGGACTCTGAGATTGTAATAGGGCAAGGAAAGCAGCAAAATACAGTTTCTGATGAGGAAAGATTGTAAGATTCAACAGGAATTTCCAAAACATGTTTGATAAGGCACAGCATGCTAGAGTCTTCATAAGATGGGAGCCTAAAGAAACAAAGAGAAACAAAGAAACCTACAGCACAGGAACAGGCCATTCGGTCCCCCAAGCCTGCGCCGATCAAGATCCTCTGTCTAACCTGTCATCTATTTTCTAACGGTCTGTGTCCATTTGCTCCCTGCCCATCCATGTACCTGTCCAAATATATCTTTAAAGACGCTAACGTGTCTGCGTCTACCACCTGCGCTGGCAACGCGTTCCAGATGCCCACCACCCTCTGTATAAAGAACTTTCCACGCATATCTCCCTTAAACTTTCCTCCTCTCACTTTGAACTCATGACCCCTAGTAATTGAGTCCCCCACTCTGGGAAAAAGCTTTTTGCTATCCACCCTGTCTATACCCCTCATGATTTTGTAGACCTCAATCAGGTCCCCTCTCAATCTCCGTCTTTCTAATGACAATAATCCTAATCTGTTCAACCTCTCTTCATAGCTAGCACCCTCCATACCGGCAACATCCTGGTGAACCTCCTCTGCACCCTCTCCAAAGCATCCACATCCTTTTGGTCATGTGGTGACCAGAACTGTACACAGTACTCCAAATGTGGCCGAACCAAAGTCCTATACAACTGCAACATGACCTGCCAACTCTTGTACTCAATACCCCGCCCAATGAAAGAAAGCATGCCATATGCCTTCTTGATCACCCTATTGACCTGCGTTGTCACCTTCAGGGAAACATGGACCTGAACACCCAGATCTCTCTGTTCATCAATTTTCCCTCGGACTTTTCCATTTACTGTATAGTTTGCCCTTGAATTTGATCTTGCAAAATGCATCACCTCGCATTTGCCCGGATTGAACTCCATCTGCCATTTATATGCCCAACTCTCCAGTCCATCTATATTCTGCTGTAATTTCTGACAGTCCCCTTCACTGTCAGCTACTCCACCAATCTTAGTGTCATCAGCAAACTTGCTGATCAGACCACTTACACCTTCCTCCGGATCATTTACATATGTCACAAACAACAGTGGTCCCAGCACAGATCCCTGTGGAACACCACTGGTCACAGGTCTCCAATTTGAGAAACCCCCTTCTACTACCACCCTCTGTCTCCTGTTGCCCAGGCAGTTTTTTATCCATCTAGCTAGCACACCCTGGACCCCACGTGACTTCACTTTCTCCGTCAGCCTGCCATGGGGAACCTTATCAAACTCCTTACTGAAGTCCATGTATATGACAACTACAGCCTTTCCCTCATCAATCAACTTTGTCACGTCCTCAAAGAATTCTATTAAGTTGGTAAGACATGACCTTCCCTGTATAAAACCATGTTGCCTATCACTGATAAGCCTATTTTCTTCCAAATGGGAATAGATCCTATCCCTCAGTATGTTCTCCAGTAGCTTCCCTACCACTGACGGCAGGCTCACCGGTCGATAATTACCTGGATTATCCTTGCTGCCCTTTTTAAACAAGGGGACAACATTAGCAAGTCTCCAGTCCTTCGGGACCTCACCCGTGTCTAAGGACATTGCAAAGATATCTGTCAAGGCCCCGGCTATTTCCTCTCTTGCTTCCCCCAGTAACCTGGGATAGATCCCATCCGGACCTGGGGACTTGTCCACCTTAATGTCTTTTAGGATACCTAACACTTCCTCCTTCCATATGTCAACTTGACCTAGACTAAGCAAACATCTATCCCTAACCTCAACATCCGTCATGTCCCTCTCCTTGGTGAATACCGATGCAAAGTACTCGTTAAGAATGTCACCCATTTTCTCTGACTCAGCGCATAACTTTCCTTCTTTGTCCTTAAGTGGGCCAATCCTTTCTCTAGTTACCCTCTTGCTCTATATATATGAATAAAAGGCTTTGGGATTTTCCTTAACCATGTTTGCCAGCAATATCTCATGTCCTCTCTTAGCCCTCTTAATCCCTTTTTTCAGATTCGCTCTACATTCCCAATATTCTTGCAAAGCTTCGTCTGTCTTCAGTCGCCTAGACCTCATGTATGCTTCCTTTTTCCTCTTGGCTAGTCTCACAATTTCACCTGTCATCCATGTTTCCTTAATCTTGCCTTTTCTATTCCTCATTTTCACAGGAACATGTCTCTCCTGCACTCTAATCAACCTCTCCTTAAAAGCCTCCCACATATCAAATGTGGATTTACCTTCAAACAGTTTCGCCCAATCTACATTCCTCAGATCCTGCCGAATCTTGGTATAGTCAGCCTTCCCGCAGTTTAGTACTCTTCCTTTAGGACCACTCCTATCCTTGTCCATGAGTATTGTAAAACTTACGGAATTATGGTTGCTATTTCCAAAGTAGTCCCCAACTGTAATATCAACCACCTGGCTGGGTTCATTCCCCAGCACCAGGTCCAGTATGGCCCTTTCCTGAGTTGGACTACATCCATACTGCTCTAGAAAACCCTCCTGGACACACCTTACAAATTCTGCTCTGTCTTGACCCCTAACACTGAGTGAATCCCAGTCAATGTTGGGAAAATTAAAATCTCCCATCACCACCACCCTGTTTCTCCTACACCTTTCCATTATCTGTTTACATATTTGTACCTCTATCTCACGCTCGCTGTTGGGAGGCCTGTAGTACAGCCCCAGCATTGTTACTGCATCCTTCCTACTTCTGAGTTCTACCCATATTGCCTCACTGCTTGAGTCCTCCATGGGGCCCTCCTTCAGAGCAGCTGTGACCATTACTGCAACTCCTCCACCCCTTTTACCTCCCTCTCTATCCCGCCTGAAGCATCGATATCCTGGGACAACTAATTGCCACTCATGCCCTTCCCTCAACCAAGTCTCAGTAATAGCAATAACATCATACCTCCAGGTACCGATCCAAGCCCTAGGCTCATCTGCCTTGTCTCCTACACTTCTCGCATTAAAACAAATGCACCTCAGACCACCTGTCCCTTTGTGTTCATCATCTGCTCCCCGACTACTATTCCCTCTAGCCACACTGACTCCATTATCTTGTTCCCGACAGGCTATCGTTTCTATCTCTTTTCTGTCCAATATTTGATTCCCATCCCCCTGCCACATTAGTTTAAACCCTCCCCCACAGCATTAGCAAAAGCACCCCCAAGGACATTGGTTCCAGTCCGGTTCAGGTGTAGACCATCCAATTTGTAATGGTCCCGCCTTCCCCAGAACTATATTGCAGTATTGCAGGATATTACCATGGATAAAAAGTTGACTAATTCATAAAAGGCAGAGAGTTAGGATAAGGGGGAGATTTACAGGATGACTGCCAGTAACCACGAGAACACCAAAAGGACCAGGGCTGGGGCCACAATTATTTACAATATGTATGAATGAAATGGATGAGGAAAGTAAATGCAAGATAGTCACGTTTATGATGTTGCAAAAATAGGTGAAGACAACTGGTGAGGTTAACAGAGAGTAAAAAAAAATACCAAGAGATAAAGACAGGTGGAGAGTGTGGACAAAAGCTTGGCAGATGAAATATAATATGAAGAAATGTGAGTTTACACTTTTTGGCAAGAGGAATAGAGGAGCTGAATGTTATTTAAATGGTGAAAGACATTAGAAGGCTGCAGAACAGATGGGTTTGATCAGCACAACTTTAATGAACTGAATTATTGAAATTCATATTTGATCTTACGTCATATATGCATTTCAGATTCCCTTATCTAAGGAAAGGTATTATTTCCAGAAAAGGAATGCAACAAAGGTCATCAGAGTTGTCACTCTCCAGACTTCACTTTTTCCTTTCCACACTATTGATGGGCCAAGAGCCATTTATTCCTTGACATTGTAGTGAGGATGAGAATCATTTCAATCTGTAAGAAGTATTTAGGTGATCACTTGAGGTATTGTAACTTACAAGGCTATGGGCCAAGTACTGGGAAACAGGGTTAGGGTAGAGTAGCTTGATGACTACCATGGACTCTATGGGTCAAAGGGCCTCTTTCTATTCTATAAAAGCCTGTGATAATAACTGTAAAACTGTGGCTACCTACCCAAACCAGCTGCCTACTTCCCCATTTGCCACATGCGCCTTCCTATTCATTCATTCATTTAAATTTGCAGTGGCTAGTGTCCTGAAAGGAACTGTGTTTCCCAACTCCACCCAGATTCACGTCTGTTCAAACTTCCACCTTTCTACCATCTCTGAAGGCTGTAGAAGAAATCACATACTCCTGCACATCATTTGGGTGGAAATGTGAATCAGCATCAAATCAGGGTACATCTCACAAATGGGAGTGGATGGTGTTCTGAACTCTGTGTTCTGATTGTGACTCCTCAGAGGTGTCGGGCGAAACTCCACTGAACATCCTGAGGAGGATCTATTGTCATCATTCTGCAAACAGTAGCTGTGTCTTCAGCTCCCTGAGGGCTGGAAATCCCTCCCTCCACCTCCTTGCCTCTTGACTTTCCTTTTTTTTTCTTGAAGATCTTCTGAAAACTTAGCTTTTGAATATCTGACTCCAAATCTCTTCAGAGCTTGGAGTCACCTCTTCTTTGTAATACTTCTGTGGAGCACCTTGGGACCTTTTCATTGAACAGAAAGGCATTTGGGGTGACGTAGTGGCTCAGAGGTTAGCACTGTGGCCTCTCAGCACCAGGGACCCAGGTGGGATTCCAGCCTGGACAGACAGTCTGTGTGGAGTTTGAAAATTCTCCCTGTGTCTCCATGTGTTTCCTCTGGGTGCTTCAGTTTCCTCCCAAATTACAAAGATGTGCCATTTGGGTGGCTTGACCATGCTAAATTTCTCATAGTACCCAGGGGTGTGCAGGTTAGGGGGATTAGCATTGACAAATGTGGGGTTATAGTATTAGGGTAGGAGTCTGGGTCTTTGGAAAGTCAGTACAAGACTGAATGGGCAAAATGGCCCCCTCCCACACTATGGAGATTCTATATGTCAGTTTGTTGCTGCTGACTGGTTAACAAACTGACACCAGGAAGAGAGTGGGTGTTGGACACCCCCATCTGTGCTGTAAATAGCAACTTGTTGAAAACTTTAAGTGTTTTGGGGGCAACTGAGGATTGAGCTCAGCATCAGTGAAATCCCAGAAATGTATATGCAGACAATAGCCAAGGCAAGAAACAGCTTCATTGCTGAGCTTTGGTCACAGCTGTTGTGTACACAGAGCAGTCACTTCCATCTCTGTTAATGAGTTGCTGCTGTCTTCCTGATCACAGCTCTCCACTCCTCAGGTACTCACCCAGTGTCTGCTTTATATTGAAACAGAATCGTGACATGTGATGTGATATATAGCTCAAACAACCTCATCATTCTTCTCAAATGTGAATGAAAATATGCAATTAGTCAATCATCTGGATAATTCTCCTGTGGTAACAACCAATGGAATTTGGACAGGATGGAATGTTATTATATTGGTGGTATTTTCAAGAAGGTGCTGTGGATTAATTCCAGAGACGAAGGGTTTGTCTTCTGAGGTGATATTGAGCAGTTTCGGCCAATATTCACAGTAGTTTGGAAGGCCTGGATGTGATCTAATTGAGGTATTTAAGCTGCAAAAGGAGATTAACAATGTAGATGGAATACTCCCCACTTGCCTGGATGAGTGCAGCCCCAACAATACTCAAGAAGTTTGACACCATCCAGGACAAAGCAGCCTGCTTGATTAGCATTACATCCACCAGCATCCACTCCCTCCATCGAAACTCAGAAACAGCCATGTGTTTTATCGACAAGGCACACTGCAGAAATTCAGAAAGCACCTTCCAAACCCACAACCGGGGGCAGCAGATGTATGGGAGTGTCACCACCTTCAAAATCCCTTCCAATCCATTCACTATCCTGACCTGGAAATATATTGGCATACCTTCACTGTCACTGAGTCAGAATCCTGGAATTTCCTCCCCAATGGCATTTTGGGTCAACCCAGAGAAGGTGGACTCTGGTAATTCAAGAAGGAAACTCGCCACCAATTTCAGGAGGGTCACTAGGAACAGGCAATAAATGCTGGCCAGCCAGAGATGCCCACATCTCACTAAAATAGATAGATTCTCTAAATAAATGAAACTGAATAGATGATTGAGGTGACAGTAGGGGACCATTTTAATGGCAGCAATCACAGCAATGTACAGTTTGAGTTTGTTATGTTATTTGAGAGAGACTGTCTCCAAAAAGGGTTTTCGATTGGTAGAAGCCAGATTCTGTTAAAACAAGCCAGAGTCTGGCCAAAATAGACTGGGAACAGTTACTTGAGTGTAAATCTGGAGCAGAGCAGTGAGAGATCCTAGAGGAGAAACAGGCCCAAAATGTTCCTGAGGATGAAACGCAGGAGCAACAAGAACCCTGGGTCTCTAAGAATATTCAGAATCAAAAGGAAAAGAGACACACATAGCAGCAGCAGAAGGGCCAAATCAATAGCAACTTGAGTAGTGTATCAAAAGGGCAGGTTGGAGCTCAAGAAAGCAATGAGGAGAGCAAAGAGGGAGAATGACAAAACATTGGCTGGTGATAATAGGGAGAATTCCAAGATATCCTGTATGTATATCAAAGGGAAGAAAATAACCAGGGAAAGACAAGGGCATTTTCGGGTCCAAGGGGGCAAACTACGTGTGATGTTGCAGGACATTGGTAGAGTGTTAGATTAATGCTTCACATCTGTATTTATTTGGGAGAAGAAGGATGCAAGTACAGAATTGGAGAAGATGAACTGTGAAATTCTTGACCAGATTGATACAAGAAGTGAGGAGGTATTGGAGGTTTTGGCAGATTTAAAAGTGGACAAATTCCCTGGTCCAGAGGAGTTACATCCCAGTCTGTTGTGGAAGACAACGGAGGAAAGCACAGGGACAATGACCCAAATTTTTAGATCATCTCTGGCCACAGGGGATGTGACTGAAGACTGGAGGATAGTGAATATAGTTCAATTTTTATGAGAACAGTGTTCAAGATAGACCGGGGAGCTATAGATCTGTGTGTCTCACATCAATGATAGGAAAGCTATTAGTGAAAATTAATCTCCATTTGGCCAAACAAGGTTTGGTTAGAGCTAATCAACATGGCGTTGTCATTGGGAGGCCATGCCTGACAAATCTAGGGGAACTTTTCAAGGAGTTGAACATGTGTTTGGATGAGGGTAGGGAGGTTGATGTAGTTTATGTGGATTTCAGCAATGCCTTTGAAAAGAGCCCACACGGGAGGATGAAAAGAAAGTTAAAACTCATGGGATCGGGGGTAAGTTGGGAAGCTGGATCCAATATTGGCTTGCTGATAGGAGACAGATCTTGGTGGTGGAAGGCTGCTTGCGTGACTGGAGCCTGGTATGCAATGATCAGCACCACAGGGATCAGTGCTGGACCCCTTCTTCGTCTGTGCTCTTCATAAATAATACCAATGAGAATATTTGGGCTTGATAAGTAAGTTTGTGTGTGACCCAAAGATTGGCTGTGTGATTGGCAGTGAGCAGAAAGGGGTTAGGTTACAGGAGGATATAAACACATTGGCCAGATGGGCAGGTCAGTGACTGATGGAATTTCACTCCAATAAGTGTGAGGTGATGCACTTTGGAAGAAGGAACAAGGCAAGGGTGCACTCAAGGATTGACAAGTCATGAGGAAGCTCAGAGGAATAGAGGGATGTTGAGGCTTGTCCACATTTCACTGAAGGCTTCGGGACAGATTAATTGAGTACTTAAGAAAACATATGGGCTGCTTGCCTTTATCAGTCGTGGCATAATTTATAAGATCAGGGAGGTTATGTTGGAGCCGTACAGAACTTTGATGAGGTAACTGATGGAGTACTATGTCCAGTTCTTGCCATAGCATGATAAGAATTACATAATCCCAAAAATGTCGAAAGAAGCCATTCAGACCATCAAGTCCACACAAATCCTCCAAAGATCATTCGATCCAAGGCCCACCCTATCTTCATAATATTGCATTTTCCATGGATAATCTCACATCCCTGGAATCTATGGACAATTTAGCACGGCCAATCCACATATACCTGCACATGTTTGGACTGTGGATGGTATTACAAAGCTGTGTAGAATGGCCATGAATTGGACAGCAGGAAGCAAGAATGTGTTTATGAAAATAATAAGGGAGAAAGGGTGCGTTAAGAGGTAAGTTTTTTTGTGTGCTCAGAGACTTTTACATCTGTGAGGAGCAGTTAGAGGTTGCCGAGACAGAAAGTATGCGAAATTGAAATATTTATATTGAAATACCAAGCAGCATTTTTTTTTACCAAGGCAACAGTTTTGAAATTTAGCCAATCAAAACAAACCAAGCCCTTAGGTACTAAAAAACGATCAAATTTAAATCTGATGGTGTTGACAACATTGAACGAATCCTACATAAGAAATATTATTATGTCATTACAGGTATACAGAAGGGGCAACTTGGACAGAGACTCCAGAGCTAACTATGATTTGCCCAGGTAAAGAACTCTCAGCTCTCTCTCTCTCTCTCTCTCTTGAATTTGGCTCTCACAGTCATCTGTGTATTAGAGAAAAAGTTTCCATGGCATTTCTAGCTAAAAGTCCTCACAGAGGAAAAAACATCCCTGACAGCAGAATGAAGACGTTCGTGGTGTAATGGAGAAGGCAGAGTGTTCTGTGCGAATTTGGAGGGATTGAGTTTTAATTAATTGTTCTCTTATTAATTGTATTTCTATAAGTGGGATTTGTGTTTATTTGTCCAGCATTCCAGTAGATTTTAGTTCATTTAGGGAGTAGTTAGTGCTTAGGTGGGAATTGTTCAGTTTATTAGTAATTCTGTTAATTTGTTCATTGCTAGGGTTAAATAAATAAACAGTTTCTTGTTATTTATAATGCAGCTCAGGGATTTCTTTCTTTTAACAGATTAGGAGGGGAAAGGTGGGCTTCTCTGGGTTGTTCAGGGATAATTATTAGAAGGGAACCTCGACTCATTATAAGAGGTTGGGGTGTGTGTTTTGGTTTAATTATCAGAGGAGTTCACTTATTCCCCTCCATAACAATGTGAACCAGAGAACCCAAAAGAACTCGATCCAGACAGGGGCAGAACTTGCAAACTCCGTACAGCTATTCACTCCAGGTGGAATCAAATGCAAATCCCTGGCAGTGTAAGGCGGTGCTAACCACTAAGTCACTGTGCTACCATTTGAATGTGATTGTAATTGCACTAGGGTGGGGGAATGCAGAGGAAGTGAACCAGGTTGTTGCCTGGGATGGAGTCGTTTAGCGGTGAAGAGAGGCTGGATTAGCTTGAGTTGATTTCTTTGGGGCAGAGGAGGTCTGTTTGCGACGTTTGCGAATATGAAGGGCATAGACAATGTGGATATGAACCAGCAGTTCCCCAAATCAAAAGGTCAATAACAAGGGGACATCATTTAAACATGAGGGACAGGTTTAGAAGGAATTTGACCCAGAGGATGATGATGATCTGGAATGTACTACCTGGGAGGGTAGTTGATCTCAAAACTTAAATGTCAAGATGATGAGTTTAGTGCAGGGAGGTGGGATGTGTACATAGTGATGTTCTACTAGGAAGACTGATGCAAAGTAGTTATTCAACTCCAACTTCAAATGCCAGGAGGCACGGGGTTAAGGTGAGAGGGGTAAATTTTAAAAGATATGTGCGAGGAAAGTTTTTTATGCAGAAGGTGGTAGATAGTAACCTGGAACTCAGTGCCAGGGGAGGCAGTAGGAGCAGATGCAGTCACAATGTTTCAGAGGCATTTAGTCAGACACAAGGATGGGCAGGAAATAGAGGGATATGGACCACATATCGGGTTAGTTTAGAATGGCCTCATGGTCAGCACAGGGATGGTGAGCCAAAGTGCCAGTTCCAATTCTGTACTGTCCTACATCCTCTGATATTTCCTGGTTCCCCATAATTATATACACAGCCTCATTCTCCAAGGCTTTGTTCCAATGACCATGGAACAAGATCGATGGGTTAAATGGCCCACTCCTGTTCCTATGATAACTCAGAAACATCAACTCCCATTCAAACACGAGAAGATAGCAGTTATTTTGGACCACATTATTCAGCGACGAGAGACCTCTGTCAGTGTTTGCATTAACTTCGTCCTCACATTTCAGGCATTCTCTGGAAGGTCCTAAGCACTGTATGTTGTACAGAATATGTTATAACTGCAATTAGTTTTGTTGCTGCAGCCTCTGGGCATGTTGCTTAATTAGCTGCCCAAATTGTAGGTCAAATTGCAGGTTGCAATAATAAGCGTGAAGCTGAGATACACAGCCATTCCTGTAAAGACCTGAAATTTATAGGCAGAGTTGTTTTTTTTACGGTACTAAAGTGGATCATTGTTCTAGGAGCAGTTGAGGACTCTGTGCCTTGTCTCAGTGGAGTTTAGAAAGATGAGGGGGCATCTTATTGAAACTTACAGAATTCTGACAGGCCTAGATAGAGTGGACACGGTGAAGATGTTTCCGCTAGTAGGAGAGACTGGGGCCCGAGGCACAGCCTCGGAGGGATGGGATGACGCCTTAAGGCTGAGACGAGGTGGAATTGTTTTCAGACAGATGGTGATGAATGTGTGGAATTAATTTCCATAGAAGGCTGTTGAGGCCAAGCCATTGAGGTATTTAAGGCAGAAATAGGTTCTTGATTAGTGAGGGGTGACGGGGAGAAGGCAGGGGAATGAAGTTGAGTAACATATCAGCCATGATAGAATGCCAGAGAGGCCTCGATGGGCCGATTGGCCTAATTCTGATGCCTGATGGTACAACCTAATAGCACAAACAACCCCAATTTCGATCATGGATACAGGGTGTCACAAATGACATATCAGCAACAATTATAAATGTACTCGAATATTTTTTAGGATGAATGCTACTAAATCAATAAGAAGGGCATGCCAACTATAATCAGGCTGTCAGCGTCTGCAATTTTCCCAGTTATTGTGTCTGTGACTGTCATCACTGCTCTCACTATTGTGGTTTTTATTGCAGCTTATTCTTTATTTCATTCACGTCTGCTGCCGACATTTGGTACGTTGCCGCTGAGGCAATCTACAACCTGAAATGTTGGCCAATGGTTTGGTCTGACATGAATCCAGACACCTTTCCCTCTCTTCATCAAAACACAGCCACAATGGTAAGCATGTGGGGTTGCCCTACAGGATGTTCACAGTGTGCGAAGCCGGGACTCTTGCCCATTCTGGCAGACTCCTCATGTCTCCGATATATTTTAGCTCTTGGGAGCAATTAATGTTGCAGAGCTGTAGCTGAGGTTTGTTGCTGCTGCCGGTCGTTCTGTACTTTGACTGTATTTTAATTGCCCTCAGGATTGGTAGAATTGGATGGTGTTTTGGGTGGGGGGAACATGCACTGCCACAAAGCATCATGGAATTAATATGTCACAGGCGAGTCTATCATGTCTGTATTTGCTGTCCCGATGAGCTTCTCCCTTACTGCTGTCTCCCTCCCTTCCCCGTGACCTTGCACATTCCTTCACAAACAAATCCCATCCCCTTCCAATAACCTCAGTGGAATCTGCCTCCATTGCACTCTGGGTGAGTACATCCCATTGCCTAACCCTTCTCCCAATGAGTAAACCATTTCCCTCCGCTGCTCCTGCTTCCTTTACCAACTAAGTTAAGTCAGTACTTTCTCTATCACCTGTGGAGTGGCATGGTTAGCCTCATGGTGTTAGGCATCTAGGTTTGATTCCGGCCTCTGGCAACTGTCTGTACGGAGTTTGCACATTCTCCTTATGTATGTGTGGCGTTCCTCTGGGTACTCCAGTTTACTTCCACTGTCCAAAGATGTGCAGGTTAGGTGGATTGGCCGTGCTAAATTGTCCACGGGGTCCAGGAATGTGCAGACTGGTGGATTAGCCATAGAGAATTCAGGGTTATGGGGGTGTGGGGTTCAATTTGGGTTGGATGCTCTTCAGAGGGTTGGTGCAGGCTTGATGGGCTGAATGGTCTGCTTCCAAACTGTATGGATTTTATCCTGTCTTGAGTGGGATAATTCCCCTTTTAACTTTGCACTAGCCCCCTCATGATTGTAGACTCCTCCACCAAATATCTACTTAGCTTTCTCCTCTCCAAGACAAATGGTTTTAACTTCTCCAACCGGTCTCTATAATCATGCAGTTTGTCCAGAACTGCTTTTTTTAAGCTGGAACTATATAGATTGTCTGTAATAACAGGAGATAGTGTGCATTAAGTTTAATTCAATGTTGCGATCGGGCAAGTGAATGGTTGACAGATAAAGTCTGAGAAAGAATTTTTTGGAAATCTTATTTTGATCTTTTCAGTTTGTAATGTTGCTGAGTAGCTTCCTGTGTTACTATCAAAATGTTACTATCAACCCCACAACTAAGACTCTCATGATTTCTGCACACTTCCTCCTTGTTCCCCTTTAATCGCCAAATCGGGCGAGGTGTGATATTTGCTATCAAAACGTTGTCTCAGAAAATTGCTTAATTTTTTAAACCTAGTTCAGTGTGATAGGATCCTGACTGAGCTTACAAATGCTCTTTGTTGTACAGTCGTACAGCACAGTACAGGCCATTCAGCCCAGCAAGTCTGTACCCATCTATCTACACTAATCCCACTTACCATCACTTGGCCCTTGTCTTTGAATATGAAACATTTCAAGGGCTCATCCACATACTTTTTAAAGGTTATGAGGTTTCCCACCTCAACTGCCACCCCAGTATGACTGGCTGTGCCTGTGTCTGTGTCTGATTTTCCGGTTGCTCCCAACAGTTACCAAGTATCACTTAACACCAAAACATCAATTACTGAATAAAAGAGTAATAAGTAGCCCGAATGTGCAGATATTTATGGGCATGTCATTTCACAGTCTGCAATGCAACGGCTGTGTTCGTGTTTGCAATTGCCATTTCTCACCTTTCAGGCATGTCACTTTAGAAGGCAGGAGAATGAAGTTGAGAAACATATCAACCGTGATAGAATGGCAGAGCAGCCTCGATGGGCTGAATGGTCCAATTCTGCTCCTATTCCTGATGATATAACATAACAGTATAAACAACCCCAATCTCGATCATGAATACAGGGTGTCACAACTGACATATTAGCAACAAATGTAAATGTACTCAAATATTTTTAGGATGAATTTTACTAAATTTTTTTCACAGGAGTACAGAGAATTGCGAGTTAAAAATTTGAAGCAGGACCCACTTTCAGAATTGGAGGCTGAAAGAAATACAACCATTATGATAAATAAAAGGAAGAGGGAAAAAATTTCCAGATGCAGGAACGATGCAGATACCTTGCAAGAACTGTGACAAACACTACATTGGACAAACTGGCAGAAAGCTAGCCACCAGGATACATGAACATCAACTAGCCACAAAACGACATGACCCACTATCACTCGTATCCTTACATACAGATGAGGAAGGACACCACTTTGATTGGGACAACACATCCATCCTAGGACAAACCAAACAGAGACATGCACGAGAATTCCTAGAAGCATGGCATTCCAACCGGAATTCCATCAACAAACACATTGATCTGGTGCCAATCTATCTTCCCCTGAGAAAAAGAACAGGAAAGGACATCACCGACCCAAGGAAACCTAAGCAGATAAATAGAAAGTGGGACATAACACCAGCGCTTCGTCGGAGGCTCACTGATGGTGTTACCTAGAATGGTGACGAAACGTCTGAAAACGAACCTTCCAGCTCAGCGAGCAAACTCACATCCGGAACCTCAACCTGAGCTACAAATCTTCTCAAAACTCGCTAGCAGGAACGAATATTAGAGGTGCACAACTCAAATTTTAGATCAGTTGCTATTCTAGGTATTACTCAATTAGGTGTCCTGTTCAGGGTTCAGTAGGGTGTTTGAAACTGGGATAAGCAAATATTCCTCCAATGTTTGAACAATTGGCAGCGCAGCTTGTTTTTTTAACTTTAATTTCCTGAAGTTCATCAATTAAGTTTCAACTTCTGGTGAAAACATTTCCTCAATTTCCCTCACAGGTCAAAAAAAGATGTGAGTGTGATATCTGCAACAAATACAAACCTGCTGGGGGAGGCAATAACCTTGCGGTATTATTGCTAGATTATTAATTCAGAGACCCAGGCAAAATTCTGGGGTTCAAAGCTCACTGCAACAGATAGTGGAATTTGAATTCAGTTGGGGGCAACAAAAAGATGAAGAAGTAAGAATCAAATGATGATGACTGGAAAATCCCATTGGCTTCACTAATGTTCCTGTAGAGTCTGTGCTGTCCTGACCTGGAGTGGCCTACTTGTGATCCCTAACTGCCTTCTAATAATAAATGCCTCCCCAGTGACACATACATATCTTGTGAATGAAGATTTGTTTTTAAATTCAAAGGCTTTTTCAATTGAAATGCATTGAATCACTAAGAAGGTGGTACTCAAAGTGAAATAACTCTACAGAGTCTGGTATCCTGTCATCAGGTCAGATTTTATTTTCACGTGCATTCTATTTGACAGTGGTCCGGCTTCCTCAGAGACAGACTTCAGAGTGAGCAGAACCTCTGACACGCCTGTTTACATCTGTCATCCAGGGCTCCCTGATTAGACCAGATTAACAGCCCCAATCAGGGAACTCAGACTCTATGAGGTCCACCCAGCTGACTTCATTCCAATTCCCACATCCCTCCCCCAGTAAGTCCTGGGATGTAGGCTATTCTTTTTTCCTATGGCTTGTCCTAGGGCATTTTTGCACCAGGCCCACATCCTCCAACTCTACCTCAGATACGGGTGGTGTGCACCGGACATATTGGCACCAAACCCTGTCCCGTGAAATAAGCTGCGTCTCTCACTGAGAGAAATCTTGTGTCCAGTATTGGTGTTCTTGATGTCAGTTCACCCTCCACCCCTCAGGTACTAGAAGATCAGATAGTAGGAACTGCCGACGCTGGAGTATGAGATAACAAGGTGAGGAGCTGGACAAACACAACAGCTCACGCAGCATCGAGGAGCAGGAAGGTTGACGTTTCAGGTCTGGACCGAAACGTCAGCTTTCCTGCTCCGCTGATGCTGCGTGGCCTGCTGTGTTCATCCACCTTAACCTGGAGACAGTTTTCTCCCCAAGAGCACCTCTGCTGGAACTGTCCCTGTAGTTGCGTGACGGACAGTCTTACAATCAGATAGGTGCTGAGACAATTAGGTATTGAGTATAACTGAAGGCTGTTTATTTAAGCCTGTCTTTAAAGTTTGGATTGCTGTTTCTGCCAGAACGTTGAATGATGGACGGTGTGGAGCTGTCCTTAAATGTCAAGTACCATTCAACTTTAGGAAATACTCAAATTCTCTGCTGGTAAATGATACTGTCTGTGACCAACAATTCTGGGAGACCGCGTGTTGCAAAAAAATGCTCAGAACATTTAAATCATCATCTCTGTGTTTAACGATCGAATTCTATGCCCATTCATTCCTTTGAATGGGCATTCACAATGGATAAGGACACAGAGCCCGTGGAAGGACTGGCATAATCAACATGTAACTGAGCCCAGGGTTTACCTGGCCATTTCCACAAATGTAGTAGAGTTGCCGGAGGCAGTTTTTGTCCTTATTTATCCTTCATTGCACTCTGGACTCATGTCCAGCTTCATGAATGTCAAGACCCCTTGCAGTTTTACACATAAATGTCAGGAATTGGGCATTTATTCAGCTATGAAAATCACTTTACCATTTGTTTGAAAATGCCACAAAGGCGAACCGACCCTTGGGCTTCAGTATGACCGCTGCTGCCCATTTTGCAAGCTGGACTGATTTGATGATTCCTTCGCTTGCCAGCCTCCTGATTTCTGTCTCTGCTTTTGCCTCTCGTGGAATTGCTTCTTGGCCAAAATGTAAGGTGGCCTGGGCTCCCTTGGTATTCCTGAAAAGTTTTTGGGCATTTAATCCGGACTTCACTAAGGCAAAAAAGCAAAGTTGCTGGAAAAGCTCAGCAGGTCTGGCAGCATCTGTGGAGGAGAAAACAGAGTTAACGTCTCAGGTCCGGTGACTCTTCCTCAGAACACTGAGGCAGCTACTTTTCAATTGAAAAATGTTGAGCCAATCAAGGTGAATCTTCCTCAACCAATTTTTGCCCCCTGAAGCTTGGGCCTGAGCCTTTCACTACTAGTAGGAACTAGTAGGAACTGAACTGGCTGCTTCTCATAAGAGACTGCAACAATAGTTGTACCCTTAATCTGTCGGGTACCTGCTCTAGGTTCTCATCCTTGCCGAGATCTTATGCATTTTAAGGGTAGGAGTCCAGACTGAAGTCTGGTTCTGCAGTCACCAATAGACCTGACCCAGTATCAACCTCCATTCGAACTGGGTGACTGTTTAACCAAAGGTTTATTTTGATTAGTTCTGATTTAGATGTTGCCGAACAATTTAACTGTTCCAAGCCAGCTGTCGGTGGACTTTGCAGGTCAGGCACTCTCCTGGATTCTGGAGTTCTCTTACTCGATGCAGGCCTAGTGGGACGCTTTTGTTGTCTTGGTACAGAAACTGGCAGCAATGAGTTTTGAGAAGATTTGTAGCTCAGGTTGAGGTTCTAGATGTGAGTTTGCTTGCTGAGCTGGAAGTTTCGTTTTCAGACGTTTCGTCACCATTCTAGGTAACATCATCAGTGAGCCTCCGACGAAGCGCTGGTGTAATGTCCCGCTTTCTATTTATCTGGTTAGGTTTCCTTGGGTTGGTGATATCATTTCCTGCATTGGTGATGTCATTTCCTGTTCTTTTTCTCAGGGGATGGTAGATTGGCTCCAAATCAATGTGTTTGTTGATGGAATTCCGGTTGGAATGCCATGCTTCTAGGAATTCTCATGCGTGTCTCTGTTTGGCTTGTCCCAGGATGGATGTGTTGTCCCAATCAAAGTGGTGTCCTTCATCATCTGTATGTAAGGATACGAGTGATAGTGGGTCATGTCGTTTTAGAACATAGAACATAGAACAGTACAGCCCAGAACAGGCCCTTCAGCCCACGATGTTGTGCCGACCAGCTAGTTGATGTTCATGTTTCCTGGTGGCTAGCTTTCTGCCAGTTTGTCCAATGTAGTGTTTTTCACAGTTCTTGCAAGGTGTTTTGTAGATGACGTTCGTTTTATTTGTTGTCTGTGTAGGGTCTTTTAAGTTAATAGCTGCTGTTTTAGTGTGTTGGTGGGTTTGTGGGCTACCCTGATGCCAAGGGGTCCGAGTAGTCTGGCAGTCATTGTGGAAATGTCTTTGATGTAGGGGAGAATGGTTATGGTTTCTGAGCCCGTTTTGTCTGTTTGTTTGGGTTTGTTGCTGAGAAATCGGCGGACTGTGTACATTGGGTACCCGTTCTTTTTGAATACGCTATATTGGTGATTTTCCTCTGCTCTGCATAGTTCCTCTGTGCTGCAGTGCGTGGTGGCTCGTTGGAATAATGTTCTAATGCAGCTTTGTTTGTGGGTGTTGGGATGGTTGCTCCTGTAGTTCAGTATTTGGTCCCTATGTGTTGTTTTCCTGTAGACGCTGGTTTGAAGTTCCCCATTGACTGTTCGCTCTACTGTGACATCAGACTACTCGGACCTCTTGGCATCAGGGTAGCCCTCAAACCCACCAACACACTAAAACAGCAGCTAATGAACTTAAAAGACCCTAGGCAGACAACAAATAAAATGAACGACATCTACAAAATACCTTGCAAGAACTGTGACAAACACTACATTGGACAAACTGGCAGAAATCTAGCCACCAGGATACATGAATATCAACTAGCCACAAAACGACATGACCCACTATCACTCGTATCCTTACATACAGATAAGGAAGGACACCACTTTGATTGGGACAAAACATCCATCCTAGGACAAGCCAAACAGAGACACGCACAAGAATTCCGAGAAGCATGGCATTCCAACTGGAACTCCATCAACAAACACATTGATTTGGAGCCAATCTACCATCCCCTGAGAAAAAGAACAGGAAATGACATCACCAATGCAGGAAATGACATCACCAACCCAAGGGAACCCAACCAGATAAATAGAAAGCGGGACATAACACGTGCTTCGTTGGAGGCTCACTGATGATGTTACCTAGAATGGAGACGAAATGCCTGAAAATGAACCTTCCAGTTCAGCAAGCAAACTCACATCCAGAACTGGCAGCAACGACAGTAACCTGCTGGCCTGGGTCCTTGAGAAAATTTTGGCTGAGGTTTGGCTTTGTTTTGGGGTTTGCTGTGGGCAGATCTATTCAGGATATGTCCTGAAAGAGGCTAAGTAGCCACTTTTACTCGTGTTGTTTCCCTCAGGATGTTCATCTCTGTCAGCATGCCCTGTAGCTCGTAAACTCCACTCACTGCAGTTTCTCATGATATAGCCAGTCATAGTGCCTGTTGAAGTCCAGTTGGGCTTCAGCTAGTAAGCGCTTTTGCATGGTTATAAGACTAATCCCACATCCCTGATGGTCTCCCTCAGCATCTCACTTCAGGCTAAATCAAAATCACATGCCTCTGCCTCAACCTCATCAAAACAGATACAGATTCCGCTGGTTCTGGAATTGCCGAGTAAAACCGATAGTGTCTCAGAATTAGAGAAGGCATGGGATCGTAATATTCCTAAGCTAAATTCTTAGTTTTGAATAGTTTCACTTGCTTATTGCTCCATATTAATTGTATGTATATACCAAACTTTTAATTAATATATTAACTTCCAGATTCCTTCAATATCTGTAAACAGGAAATATTGCACTTTTTAGTGATTTGAATGTGGACCTTGACCATAGACTTATTTGTTTGTTTTTGTTCAGGCATCCCTTAACACAGTGTAGCATTGTTCAGTGCGAGACAGAGATGTCAGGCTCTTGCTCGCCTCTAGTTCATGAGTCAGACACTATAAATCCAGTACATACATGGGTATTTTCAGTAAGCTGACTACCTTGACCTCTCCCTTTGAGCCGAAAGAGGAACTACTGCAATGAAGGATTACTAATGCAATGGTTCAGCTTTGGTGTGGATCAATACTTCCTTTAACCATGTTTAATTCAAGTAAATGATTAATCTGTTAGCAAAACACAAGAGATACACGAGTGAAATTCCCCCGATGATTCAGCACCAAATGCCACAATTCTTCACCACCTGTTTCTCTTAGGTTTTTGAACAAGACTTCACTTCTTGTTTTTGAATTACTTAGAATGAATGTTTGGCCTCATGCACAATCATCTCCAAGTATTCATTCCTCACCGTGTATCCTCATACAAAACCCTCCCTGTCCCCTTGAAGAGCCCGTAGCTGTACTTTTCATTTTGATCAGCAAGAGATCACAGAAAATAATGAGGAATTATTTTCCATTAGTTCCCTCTATTGCACCCCTTCCATTTTCACCAGCTACAACAGCCAGGTCTCTACCCCCTAAACTGTTCCAGTCTGGTGAGATACCTAAGTGAGTAGAGATAGAGAGGTGCCAAGGATTGTTGTACGTCGACCGGGACGAGCTAATAAAATCCACACATGCTTATAATGATTTCTCTATTTACAGCATTAAAACAACTTTCAAAAGCACGGGAGAAAGCACAAAACTATACACACCACCTTTAGGTCAAAGGATATTTGCATTAATTCAACTGCGTTTTGAAATAGAAATAATGGGAACTGCAGATGCTGGAGATTCCGAGATAACAAAATGTGGAGCTGGATGAGCACAGCAGGCCAAGCAGCATCTTAGGATCACAAAAGCTTTTGTGCTCCTAAGATGCTGCTTGACCTGCTGTGCTCATCCAGCTCCACATTTTGTTATCTCTGCTTTTTGAAATAGTCCAGCGAGCCACTCAACTGAGGGGCAATTAAGGCTGGGTAGCAAATGCTGATCTTGCCAGTGGTGCACACATCCCAGGAAAGATTAAACGGAACAAAATTTAGAATAGTCGTAGAGTTGTACAGCATGAAAACAGACCCTACATTCCAACTCGTCCATATGCACCAGATATTCTCGATTCGTCTCACCCCTTTTGCCAGTATTTAGCCCTTATCCCTCTAAACCCTTCCCATTCATCTACCCGTCCAGATACCTTTTAAACGTTGTAAGCGTACCACTCTCCACCACTTCCTCTGGGCAGCTCATTCCATACACAAAATACCCCACTGTGTGAACACGGTGAACCTTAGTAGCCGTTTGTATCTTAGCCGTCTCCCCTTAAATCTATGCCCTCTAGTTTGGGCTCTCCTACCCTGGGAAAAAGACCTTGGGTATTCACCCTATCCAAGCCCCTGATGATTTTAAAAACCTCCATAAGGCCACCCCTCAGCATCTGACGGTCCAGAGAAAATAGCCCCAGTCTATTCAGCTTTTCCCAAAATTTCCAAACCTCCACCCCTAGCAGCATCTTTGTAACTCTTTTCTGCATCTTTTTTTAAAATTTAACAACATCTTTACTATGGCAGAGACGAGAATTGAATGCAGTATTCCAAAAGTGTCTCAGCCACTCCCCTGTACAGCCGCAACATTACACACCAACTCCTGTACGAAATGCAATGATCAGTCGCACTTTGCTCTTGAAAAAGTTTCCTCTTCTTGGATTTTCTTCTTCTGTTCAGAAGTCACACAACATCAGGTTATAGCTGAACAGGTTGATTTGAAAGCACAAGCTTTCTGAGCCTTATTCCTTCTTCCTTTGGGCAGGCTTTCTCAAGGCGTCTACAATGGTAATGTCAGACATGCCACAATGTTTTCTTGGCAGCAATTACTGAGACATGGTTGCTGGGAGACCAGATTTAAGAATTGAATATTCAAGGATACACAGTGTTTTGGAAGGATAAGCAAAAAGGAAAAGGAGGTGGTGTAGCTTTTTAAGTAAATAGGGAGATCCATGCGGTAATGAGAAATTATATTGGTGGTGGAGATCAATGGAGATCGGCAGAATGATTCTGGGTAGAAATAAGAATTAGCAAGGGGAAGAAGTCCCTAGTGGGAGTAATCTAAGCCCATAAACAGTAATCTTGGAGTTGTGAAATGTATAAATCAGGAAATACAGGCAGCTAGTAATAAAAGTGCAACAATAATTATGGATAATTCTAACACGCACATGGACTGGATTAATCAAATAGCCAGGGATAGTCTTGATGCAGAGTTCATTGACAGTATTAAGGGTTGTTTCTTGGAGCAATATGTTGCAGAACCAGCCAACCAAGGATCAGGCTATTGTGGATTTGTTAATGTGTTTTGAGGTGGGATTAAGTAACGATGTCAGGCTGAAGGAATGTCTAGTGAAGAGTGATCACAGCATGCCAGAATTTCGAATTCAGTTTGATGATGATAAAGTAGAATCTTATGCTAGCATTCTCAAGATAAACAAAGATAATTATATAGGCATAAGGATAGATCTGGCCCGACTGATCTCTGTGGGAGATTAAAAGGTAGGGCAGTTGATGAGTAGTGGCAGATGTTTAATGAGATACTCAAGTGTTCTGAACTAAAATATATTCCAGAAAGGAAGAAAGATTGTAAATTGGATGAAAACCATCCACGGCTTAACAAAGAAGTTAAAGATAATATACAAACAAAAACTAAAGGCTACCATTTTGTAAAGGTGAGTGGCAAGCTGAAAGATTGAGAATTTTTTAAAGATCACAAAGGTTCCTAAAACGTCATAACAAGTAAAAAGGTAAATTAAGAAAGAAAACTAGTGCAAAATATAAAAAGGAAAAGCTTCTGTTAGTATATAAAAGGGAAGAGAGTAGCTAAAATGAATGTTGGTCCCTCAGGATAAGACAGGGGAGATAATACCCGGGAACATAGAAATGATGGAGTAGGTAAATCAATATTTTACTTCAGTTTTCATGGGAGGAAAATATTAGTACTATCCCGAAAGGAACAAGTAGCATAGAGGTATTCAAAAGGGAGGGACATAAAGCAATCATTGTCACTAGTGAAGAAGTACTGAGCAAACTACTGGGAGCAGACAAGTCCACAGGGACTAATGCCCCATATCCTAGGTTCCAAAAGGAAGAGACAGCAGAGTTAGTGGGCCTATTGGTTACAATATTCTAAAATTCCCAGGATGCTGGAAACATTCCAGTAAATTGCAAAAATGTTAACATAACACCCTTATTTAAAAAGGGAGGGAGGCAGAAGGTAGGAAACAGATCAGTTAGTTTAACTTGAGTCATTGATAATCCATTATTAAAGAAATAGTAACAGGTCATTCCAGAAGTCAAAACACAATCCATCAGAGACAGAATGATTTTATGAAGGGTGAATCATGTTTGACTAATTTGCTAGAGCTCTTTGAAGATGTATGAAGCTATGTGAATAATGGGAATCCTGTGGATGTAGTGTATCTGAATTCTCAGAAGACATTTGATAAGGTACTGCACCAAGTGTGAGATCGCATGGATATGGGGTAACTTATTAGCTTGCATAGAGGATTGGCTAACTGATAGAAAACACAAAGTTGGGGTAGATGGGCCAATTTCTGGTTGGCATAATGCAAATAACAAGTAGCCAAGAGTTCAGTCCTCAAGACCTAACTATTAACAGTCTGTAGCCAGATTTGCTGATGACACAGAAATAGGTGGAAAGTTAAGTTGCAATGAAGAAATGAGATATTTGCAAATCACTATGGACAAGTTAGCTGAATGGGACAAAACATGACAGCTGAGAGTTAACATGGATAAGGATGAGGTCAGGGAATAGAAAGAGAATTTACAATCTAAATGGAGGGAAACTTCAGAGTCCTTTGATGTAGGGTAATGTGGATGTCCTTGTGTGTGAAACACAGAGAAATAGTTTGAAGGTATAGTACATAACAGAAAAACAAATAGAACTTTGACAGTAATCACTAAAAGAACTGAATATAAATGTAGGGAGGTGTTGCTACAATTGCACAAGGCATTGGTGAGACCACACCTGGGGTATTGTTTATAATTTTGGTCCCCTTCCTTGAGCAGGGATGCAGTATTGGAAGCAGTTCAGAGGAGATTCACTCGATTGATTCCAGAGATGTGGGGTTTGTAAAGAGAGATTGAATGGTTTAAGCCCAGAGTATTCTCTGGAGTTTAGAAGAATGGAGGAAGATCTAATTGAGATGTAAGAGCCCAAAGGGATTGACAAAGTCAACGTGGAAAGCATGTTTCCTCATGCAGGGCAATCTGCAATGAGAGCTCACAGTTTTAGAATAAGGGTCAACAGATTTCAAACAGAGATGAGGAAAGTTTACTTCTCTTAATCTGTGAAATTCACTAGCCCATGGATGCTATGACACAGAGTAAATTTAGGGAGGAGGTAGACAGATTGGTAATTCTCAATGAGTTAAAGGATTATGGAGAACAGGCAGGAGAGTAGAGTTGAGATCAAGGTGAGATCAGCCACAATTGTTTTGAATGGCAAAGCTGGCTGGAAGGGCTAAATGGTCTACTCTTGTTCCAAGCTTTTATATTCTTAATTTAAGCATTTGTGCAAGAGACACACAGGGCATGTAAGGAAGAACATTTTAACACAGCAAGTGATAATGCTTTGGAACTCACTCCCTGTGAGTCATTTCCAAAGTACATAGGATGGGTACCTGAAGGCAATAAACGTACAGGGTGACAGAGATAGCTTGGCAGAAAATGTCTGACTGTATCTACAAATCCACCGTGGGCTTGCTGCAATGAATGATCTCCTTCTGTGTCATAATCCCTGTGTTCTACATGGTTCCTTTGCAGAGGTCATCAACGCTGCTCATAAGGCAAACCTCTCATCTCTGGAATCAATCTGGTAAGCCTTCTCTAAACTTCCTCCAATACTCAATTACAGTTGCTGAAGGAAGTTCAATAGCATTGTGAAATCCCCCATCATTAACATCCAGCAGAATTACCATTGGCCATGAACTGAACACAACCAGCAGCATCAGTACCATGGGTGCAAGGCTATTCAGAATTTTGGAATTCTGTTTTGAGAAAATCTTCAGAGCAATGTCCATCATCCACGTGGTGCAAACCTCCCCACTTTCCTGGATGGGTGCAGCTCCAAAAACACTCAAGAAGCTAAACACCATCCAGGACAAAGCTGCCCACTTGACTGGCACTGCATCCATCATTGTGGCCGCATTGCATAGCATCTGCATGGTTCACTGCAACCCAAACCAAAGCTTCTGCGACAGAATGTTGTGAATTGCACCTTTTACCGCACAGAAGAGCGAAGTCATCAAGTGCAGGGTGACATGACCAACTGCAAGCTCCCCTTCCAGCCCCAGACTTTCTTAATATAGAAACATACTGCATTCTGACAGTGTGACTGCTTTCAATTCACCATCCTCAGCCTGAAGTGAGAATGCTAGGCCACTCAGGGAAAAAAATGATTGCACTTGGTTACATGTCCTTTTATCACTATTGGCCATTGTGTGCATGGATGCACAGTGACCCAGGAGACACTGAGACTTGTTGCAGTCTCCTCTCAATCAGATTACTTTGGAGAATGGGAAAACTGGTTGGATTAATGGAGGCCTGGCCTTCCCCTGTCACAGTAACAGTTGCCATCACATCGACAGCTGAAGGATTGAAAACTGGGGAAGAGGAGGAGAGTGACAGCGTGAATGTCCTTCCAGCAGCATTCCATCGGTCAGTGAAATGGAAAACTGTTATCGTCTCCATACAGTTCCACTCAGTGAGGTAAGCTTTTGACTGATTGCTTTAGTTAAAAATTAATCTGGTTCATTAACCAGGGACTGCTGGTGGGACACTGGCTAGAACAGGAACCAACACTGCTCTGTCAGGATGGAGAGAGCCCGGCTCGCTACCCTTGCTGTCTGCTCACTTCTATCTGTTGGTGAGAGTGAATTTCTCACATTGGTATTGAAGTATCTTCTCCCAAAAGACATGAAGGCTGTGGGGTGGGAGGGGATGGTGGTGAGGATAAATTAAATACAACCTCAGCGACTGATTTCATAACCTGTGCCCTGTCTCCATTTACAATTTAACTGTCTGAACGCTAACCTGGGATTCTCCTTCCCCTTGTAGTTGACTCTGAGGCTTTGACCATCTCAGTGAGTGAGAGGCTGATTCATGCAGCAGTCGGAAACCCTGTGATCCTGTCAGTCAGACCATCGGAGAAGGTGAGGAGTGGGACTTGGAAACACAACGGGTCAGATGTCCTTGCGTGGATTGGAGAAACATCAGATATTAACAATCTTTACACAGGACGGGTGGAGTTCTTACACAGTAACTCCTCTCTCTTGCTCAAATCAGTGACTGCTTCAGACAGCGGAGAGTACAGTGTTACCATGAATGCCTTCACTGGTCATTCAGCGGAAGCAGCAATGAGCCTTCTTGTATTTGGTGAGTAACAGGAGCATTTCCCATATCCATTAATGCACCTCCTGTTCACAGGCTGCGCGTGGAACACATTGGTTTGAGGTATTTACTCTGTCAATCCAGGAAGCTGAATTCTAGTAATGGAACCATTGAGAAATGCCCTTGATGAGTAACGTTTAGTGCCTCTGCACCATCAGTACATAATTACACACGGATTGCAACCATCTACAAGATGCTCTGCAGTAACTCTCCAAAGCTCCATCAAACACTCTTTTGAAAACAGTGACCATTATCTCCTCAGTTTAGCTCCTCTCCCCATTGTTGATCAGCTCTCTCCCCCAGCCAGTGTAGGGGAGACAAACTCTCGTAGTGCTGGAGGATTCTTTTATAACTGACTGATGAATTGGGCTGACATTTGTTGCCCACACCACTGTTCCTGGATAAGGTGGTGGGAGGTAGCCTTTATGAACTGTTGTACTCCCCAGGCACGGTTGGCTTCCAGAATGCTGTCAGGAAAGGAATTCTTGGATTTTCAGATTAAGATTAAAAACCTCTACCTTATAGAGCTATAGATTTGTACAGCACAGAAACAGGCCCTTCAGCCTCACTTAAGCATGCTGACCAAGTTTCTGAAACCAAGGAAGTACTTCTTGTCTGAATTTGGCCCATATCCCTCCAAACCTTTCCAATTCATGTACCTGTCCAAATTTCTGCATCTACCATTTTCTCTGGTACATTCCACAAATGAACCACCTGCTGTGTCAAAAGGTTGCCCCTCAGGGCCCTTTTAAATCTCTACCCTTTAGTATGGAACTCTCCATCCTAGGGTCAAAGACCTTAACTATTCACCTTATCTATGCTCCTCATGATCTTATAAGATGACCCCTCAATTTGCTACACTGAATGACCTAGCCTCGTTAGCCTTCTGCAGTCTTTTGGGACAAGATACTTCAAGAAATTCAAACATAAAAGTACCTTAAACAGTAAGAGTCGAGGTAGCTTCTAAAGGCGCAGATCCTGCCTGAACAATCTCCTTGACTCTTTGTGACATCGACACCCAAAGTGGATGTTGAAATTTGAGTGATGAATCCCAAGGAAAACTTAAAAAAAGGCTCTGCATGAATGACAATCACATAAACTGAAGCTGTTAGAATCTTTAGAGCTGACATGGCTTTTGGCTCATGGGAAAGCGGTTAATAAGGGAGTTACATGACCAAAGTAAAGGAACGTTCCATGGAATTGAAGCTCCTACTGTTTCTCATTTCTACAACTCATTCAGGAGTCTGTATGCTCTTCCTCCACATCAGCAGAATTTGCTGTCACCTCCAGTTGCCCTGGGATGGTGAAAGTTAGCTGCCTTCATCAATCAACATTGTCTGTGCTTCTAGTTGTAACCACTGTGCTGTTAGGGAGGGGGACTCACAGATTTTGTCCCAATGACGGTGTGTTAATATAGTTCCACATCAGTATGACATGTGAATTGGAGAGGAACTTGCAGTTGGCTTATGTTTCTGCATTTTTGCTTTCCCTCTTTTAGATGTTAGAGGTCACAGAAAGCACAGGTAAAGGAGCCTCAGTGAGTTACTGTCGTATGCCTTGTAGATGGCTATAATCTGATGCTCCAGTGCACTGATGGTAAAATGAGTTGGATGTGATGAAATCCCTTTCTCATCTATGAAATATGGCTGGGAGTGGTGTTTACTAGGGTGGGGTTAGGAACGTAAGCATATAGGATTATGAGTAATCCATTCAGCCCCTCAAGCCTATTCCAATGAGATCACGGCTAATCTATGCTCTAACTCCATATGCCTTCCTTTGGCCCATATCCGAAATATGTTTGTTCAACAAAAATATATCCATCTCAGGTTTAAACTTAACAACTTATCTAGCATGCACTGCCATTTGCAGGAGAGAATTCCAAATGTTTCCCATTCCTTGTGTGAGAAATGTTTTCTAATATCTCTCCTGGATATTCTGGCACCAGGATGATACCCCCTGGAACTAGAATCACTAACCAGTGAAAATAGTTTATTTTTATCTACGCTCTCTTGTACTGTTGGGGTGGAAGAGGTTGGCTGAGCTCGGACTTTTTTCATTGGAGAAAAGGAGGAGGAGATGGGGACCTAATTGAGGTATACAAGATAATGAGAGGCATAGATAGAGTCGATAGCCAGAGTTTATTTACCAGGGCAGAAATGGCTAACACGAGGGGTCATAGTTTTACGCTGGTTGGAGGAAAGTGGAGAGGGGATGTCAGAGGCGGGTTCTTTACACAGAGAGTTGTGAGAGCATGGACTGCGTTGCCAGCAGCAGTTGTGGAAGCAAGGTCATTGGGGACATTTAAGAGACTGCTGGACATGCATATGGTCACAGAAATTTGAGGGTGCATACATGAGGATCAATGGTCGGCACAACATCGTGGACTGAAGGGCCTGTTCTGTGCTGTACTGTTCTATGTTCTATGTTCTATGTTCTATAAATACCCCTCTACACATACACACATCTCTACATACAGGTAGCATTTGGAATAGTTTCAAAAAGCAGATTTATGTGAGCTAATTTATTTTCCACTACTTGGCAGGCTCAATTTTAAGAGAATAGTTCACCTACAGGATGTGGGCATCACTGGCTAGGCCAACATTTATTGCCCATCCTTAATTACCCTGAGGACCATTAAGTATCAACCACGTAGTTGTGGTCCTGGTGCCAGACCGCACAAGATCAATAGATTTCCTTCCTTAAATGGCGTTAGTGAACCTGATGGATTTTTCTGATGATTAGAAATAATTACATTGTCATTCCTTGACTCTTAATTCCAGAATTTTAATCATTCGAACTTAAATCCACAGGGCATTTCCTGAAACTCTGGAATTATATTCTAGCAATAATGCCACTGGGCCATCGTTGCCCCCACCTGAAACTGTATGGGGGTTACAAGGCCAATGCATCAGCTTCTGATGCATATTTATTTTGGTCACTAGCATTACTAAGTTGTGTAGCATACTCATGAACTGAAAAACAGTGTATGGTCCCTTTAAGAGATTGTGCTCTCTCTGTGCTTGGGTGTTTGCAAGGAGTTGCGCAGAGAGAGCACCCAAATGAAAACATTTGTGTCAAACAGCCAAGCAGCATTTTTACCAAGACAACAGTTTTCAAATTTAGCCAAACAATTTAAACCAAGCCCTTAGATACTAAAAATGTATCAAATTTAATTCTGATATGGTTAACTGCATTGAACCAATCCTCTGTAAGAAATCTTGTCATGCCATCATGGATATAAAGATGAGGGCATTTGGAAAATCAGGGAGTCAACTGCCAACTGCCAAGAAGCTAATACTTTTTAGCTCTCAGAGAAAGCACCAACTAATTAAAAGGTACCATGGCAGTTCTAGCTGAAAGTCCTTACAGAAGTAATTACAGAGAAAAACATCCCTGGCAGAAGAATCAGTGGAAGAAAGGCATTTGTGACATGAAATCGACAGGAGAAAGCTAGAGAAGGCAAATGGGTACCAGGAGATAGTCTGTGCGAACTTGAAGAGGTTAAGTTTTAATTTATCATTGTCTTATTAAGACCGGATGCAACGCATCATCCTTCGACACTTCCGCCATCTACAATCCGATCTCACCACCCAAGACATTTTTCCATCCCCACTCTTGTCTGCTCTCCGTGACTCCCTTGCCCGCTCCACACTCCCCTCCAACCTACCACACCCGGCATTTTCCCCTGCAACCCCAGGAAGTGCTTCACCTGCCCCCACACCTCCTCCCTCACCCCCATCCCAGGCACCAAGATGACTTTCCACATCAAGCAGAGGTTCACCTGCACATCCACCAATGTGGGATACTGCATCCGCTGTACACGGTGTGGCTTCCTCTACATTGGGGAAACCAAGCAGAGGCTTGGGGACCGCTTTGCAGAACACCTCCACTCGGTTCACAGTAAACAACTGCTCATCCCAGTCGCGTACCATTTCAACTCCCCCTCCCATTCTTTAGATGACATGTCCATCCTGGGCCTCCTGCAGTGCCATAATGATTCCACCCGTAGGTTGCAGGAACAGCAACTCATATTCCGCTTGGGAACCCTGCAGCCAAATGGTATCAGTGTGGATTTCACCAGCTTCAAAATCTCCCCTTCCCCCACCACATCCCAAAACCAGCCCAGTTCGTCCCCTCCCCCCACTGCATCACAAAACCAGCCCAGCTCATCTCCGCCTGTCTAACCTGTTCTTCCTTTCACCAATCCCCTCCTCCCACCCCAAGCCGCACTTCCATTTCCTACCTACTAACCTCATCCCGCCCCCTTGACCTGTCCATCCTCCCCAGACTGACCTATACCCTCCCTACCTCCCCACCCATACTCTCCTCTCCTCCTATCTTCTCCTCTATCTATCTTCAGTCCGCCTCCCCCTCTCTCCCTATTTATTTCAGAACCCTCTCCCCATCCCCCTTTTCTGATGAAGGGTCTAGGCCCAAAACGTCAGCTTTTGTGCTCCTAAGATGCTGCTTGGCCTGCTGTGTTCATCCAGCCCCACATTTTGTTATCTTGGATTCTCCAGCATCTGCAGTTCCCATTATCAGGGATTTTCTTTCTTTTAACCACTCTTTTAAGTGATTACAAGGGGAAAGGCAAACTTTTCTGGGTGTTTTGGGGATAATTATTTGAGCCTCTACTCATTTCATAAGAGATTGGGGCTTATGTTTTGCTTTAATTATCAGAGGGGATGAGCCACTCCCCCTCTGTAACACTAGGATCTTTGAAGACAGCAATTAACATCACATCGCTGTTAGATCTAATGCACTATTTGCCAGAAGAAAATGAACACACTAATACAATTGAAATGCCCAAGAAACTGGCCAATATGATGAAGGAGAGATGATGGCCTAGTGGTATTATTGCTTGAGTATTACTCCAGAAATTCACCTAACATTTCTGGGGACTAGCATTGAAATTCTGCATGGCAGATAGCGGAGCCTTGCATTGATTTTTATTTTAAAAGGAATCTGGAATTAAGAAAAAAATTGATGACTATGAAACCATTGATTCTGTCAGAAGAACCTGTCTGGTTCACTACTGACCTTTAGTGAAGGAAGTCTGCCATCCTCACCTGGTCTGGCCCATTTGTGACTCCAAACCAACATCAATGTATTTGTCTCTCAACTCTTTCTTTGAAATGTCTTAGTAAGCCACTCAGCTCAAGGGCAGCTATAGCCAGGTAGTAGATGCTGGCCAGCCAGTGATGCCCATGCCCTACAGGCGAATAAAATAAATCAGCAGGAAGTATTCCTTTTATTCTGAGCATGCATCCCTGCTTTCCAGAATCTCGATGTCTGGGTTGATATTTTCAAACGGGCTGAATTATGGTCAACGGAATTAAACATAGGAACCAAAAAAACCTCTCCCGTTGAAGGCCAAATGGGAGAGGGAATTCTTCAATGATCTTCAATCAATGTCCTGGGTGAACTGGACAAGGAGTCAGGAGAAACCAGAAATCAATGTGCTTCCATTCGCTATGTAGGCTTGTGAAGACAAAAGTTCTCCAGTGCAGAGCCAAAATACAGCCTAATATGGAGAGGTTTTAGACCAACTACCTTTGTCACATATTTGGTACAATACTCCAAATGAGTTAAAGACCTGAATGCAGTTACTTGGCCTTAAATATCAAAATGCCTCCTGGCTGAAAGTTGTCTATTTCTGGAACTGCACTGTTTCTCATTTCCATTGCTTTCTGTGAAGAAAAGAAGTCTGTTTTTCAGCTTTACATCTGCAGGCAAGTGAGAACCTACCCTGATAACAGGGAAATTTTTAAAAAATATCATATTAGCATGTTGAATGTTAATCTATAGGTGGAGCCATTCAATTAAAATAAAATAATTTATTTCATATTCTATCCACGGTTGGTGATTAATTTTTCTGTTTCCAATTATATTCACAGTGCCAATCTCCTCTGTGTCCATTACATCTGATGTTTCAGAAGCAGTGAAAGAGAATGACACAGTTATCCTGACATGCCATGTGCTTGGATATTGGACTGAAATAACTTGGATCTTCAATGGGAGCCTTGTCAACAGCAATGGGAAGATAAAGCTTTCCTCAGAAAATGCTACATTGATGATAATTAATGTTGACTCAAGCCATATTGGCAGCTATCAGTGTATTGCACAGAGCCCTGTGAGTGAAAAAGAAAGTGAACCCTACTTCTTAACATTGGACTGTGAGTAAAGTAGATTCACATCAATTTGTATTAACAGTTAAGTGCTATAGTCTATGTGTTAGCAGTGTGAGCTCCTGGGGGCATTATATTTGCAATCACAGATTCATACAACTGGTGGCTCAGTGGTTAGCAGTGCTGCCTCACAGCACCAGGGACCTGGGATCAATTCCACCTTGGGCGACTATCCGTGTGGAGTTTGCACATTCTCCCTGTGTCTGTGTGGGTTTCCTCTAGGTACTCTGGTTTCCTCTAACAGTCCAAAGATGTGCAGGCTGGGTGGATTGGCCATGCTAAATTGGCTAGATAGTTTAGGTTAGGTGGGTTATAGGGGGATGGATCTGGGTCGGATGCTCTGAGGTTCAGTGTGGACTTGTTGGGCCGCAGGGCCTGTTTCCACACTGTAGTGATTCTATGATTATAAATTGTTCCCATCAGTAACAACTTGTGTCTCCCAGCATTTTATATCAAATTCCATTCCTATACTGTCCAGTTTAAATCCCTGCTCCAGGACCTGCTGGATGTCAGTGAGTTGAAGCCAGTGAAGTATCTCCATCGGAACAGAAGTAGGCTATTTGGTCCCTCGAGTCTGTTCCACCATTCAATGGTTGATGTCATGGCTTTAGCCTGTAACACCTTTACTCAACAAAGTCTCATCTGTCTCGGATTTAAAACTAACAACTGATCCAGCATCCACTGCCACTTGTGGAAGAGGCCCAAACCTTTCCCACCTTTTTGTGTGCCATAGCCATACATTTCACACTTCGGTCCAACCAGTAAGCCCAAATTAAACCAGTCACATCTATAGCTTTTGCACTCCTAAGATGCTGCTTGGCCTGCTCTGTTTATCCAGCTCCACACTTTGTTATCTCGGATCCTCCAGCATCTGCAATTCCCATTATCTCTCTCACATCTATCTGCTCCTGGCCCATATTCCTCCAAACATTTTCCACTCATGTATCTATCCAAATGTCTTTAAAACGTTGCAAGTGTACCCACATCCACCACTTCCTCAGGAAATTAATTCCACACGTGAACGACAATCTGTGTAAAGAAAATTGCCCTGTGTCTTTTTAAATCTCTCTCCACTCACCTTAAAAATGTACTCCCAATCTTGAAATCCCCCATTCTAGTGAAAAGACAACTATTGTTAACTCTACTGATACCTGTCATTATTTTGTAAACTTCTATCTGTTTGCCCTGAAACTCCTACCCACCAGTGAAAAAGTCCCTGCCTATCCACCCTTTCTTTATAACAAAACCTTCCGTACCTCGCAACATCCTGGTAAATTTCTTCTGAACCCTCTCCAGCTAGACAACTTCCTTCTTATGACAGGGCAAACTCAACATAATAGGGTGGCACTGTGGCTCAGTGGTTAACATTGCTGCCTCACAGCACCAGGGAGCTGAGTTCAATTCCTCCCTCAGGTAACTGTCTATGTAGAGTTTGCACATTGTCTGAGTGGGCTTCCTCCAGGTGCTCTGGTTTCTTCCCACAACCCAAAGATGTGCAGGCTAGGTGGATTGGCCATGCTAAATTTCCAATGTGTGGATTATCAGGGATGGGTTTCAGTAGGATGTTCTGAGGGTCAGTGTGGACTTATTGGGCTGAAGAGCCTGTTACCACACTGTAGAGATTCTTAAAAAAAAACTGAGCATTTGATTCGACAAAGATATAGATGAACTGTATTCAAGAAAGAGAAGAAGGGCCAAAGTGCTTCCTAACATCTCTCTGGAATGCTTTAGTCCTAATTCTTAGACTATGTCCCCTAGTTATAGAATCTCCCAAAGGAAAGTGTTTATTTTTATCCACCCTGACCTATCCTGTTAATCTCAAGGACCCTATTCAATGTTGGGATCAATGTTTCATTTCCTTACCAGCTGGGTGGTACTGTAGTTCAGTTGTTAGCACTGCTGCCATCGGTGCCAGGGACCTGAGTTTGATCCCAGCCTTAGGTGACTGTCTGTGTAAATTTTGCACATTCTCTCCATGGCCATGTGAGTTCCCTCCAGGTTCTCAAGTTTCCTCCGACATTCCAAAGATGCGCAGGTGAGGTGGATTGGACACAGGAAATTGTCCTGTTGTGTCCAGGAATGTACTGGCTAGGTCAGGTATCCATGGTTAATGTGGTGTTGTAGAGATAGCATGGCATATCCTTCAGAGAGTCAGTACAGGCTCGATAGGCCGAGTAACCTGCAGTGTAGGGATTCTAGATGCTATGATTCAGAAAGAAGTGAAAATAATGGCCAAGAGTAAAAGTAAATTGGAGTTAAATCAGCTCTGAACTACCCTCCTCCCCATCTTTGAGCAGAGTCTTTTGTGCCCACTTGAGAGAACATCCAAGATTTGGGATTCATAAATGTTTCATAAAGATCACAGTACTCCCTCAGTACTTTTCTGATGTCTTGGGTTAGCCTGTGGATCGTACACATTTGCAAAGGGATCTAGGTTCCTTGTTGTTAAGTCACCAAAGGCTTAACCAAGCTACAGGAAGGTGAAGGGAATGTCAGCTTTTGTTGCAAGGGAACGTGAGAAACAGGATTTTGTAAATAATTTGATAAAATGAAGTTTAAACCCATAGTGTTCTGATTCGGAGAGAAGTGTATTATCAAGAATCCAAAATAAAATCAAGATAGCTTCTCAAAAAAGTGCATGTAGACCACTTGACTAGGTCACCGTGCGGGTTGGTGAAATATGATTCAATGTGAATTGAATTCTTCTCAATGTGAAAAAAGCATTTGAGATGGACCTGCTTAGCCTTCTGCAAGAAGGTTAAACACATTTGTGGTATTACAACAAAACACTTCTGTGCACACTCAGATTTTTTTCCTCAGCTCGCCCATGAGACGTGGGTGTTGCTAATGGAATCAATATTTATCACTGGTCCCTAATTGCCCACAGGGGAATTGCCATGAACCTGGAGTCACATGGAGGCAGATTTCCCTTCTGAAAAAAAACATAGATGGGATGCATGCTGCCATTAGGATAGTTTTTTTTATTATTCTTTTGTAATTAACCTGTTCAGAGATGTTATTACACTCCTCTGGAGCAGGTAGGTTTTGAACCCAGGTCTCCCAATCCATGATTAGGGACTACCACTGACCAAAAGAGGACTCTATGCTAACTTTTAATTTTTTTTTATTTATTTACCTATTTTTGAAATCAATATTATCACAGATATTATTTCACTCCTCTGAAGCTGGTGGAACTTGAACCTAGGTCTCCTAGACTGGGGAAGGGATACTACCACAGTACCTCAAGAGGGCCCTATGCTAAGGGTTTTTTTTAATTTAACCTATTTTTCTAATCACCACATTCAGAGATGAAATTACACTCCTCTGGTCTTGAGCCCAGGCCTCCCATTCCAGGGGTAGGGATATTACCACTGCACCAAAACAGGGCCCAATGCTAGTTTTTTAATCCAGATTTCTAAAAACTAAATTCATCTGCCTCTGTGGGATTTGAACCTAGGATAGAATAGAATTGACCTTGCCCCAGAACAATAAGCTGGCGGTCAGGATGACTGACCCAGTAACATCACCACTACAGCACCAGCCTTTCGACTAAATGGTGGCACTTTGATCCGTAATGCAATGAACCTCTTTTACAGATCACTCCAATGCAAAGGAAAGCACACTGAAATGGGTTGTTATAATTTTTGCTGCACTCGCACCATGCCTTATGATGTAAGTAACTCCCGCCTGGTTCACATTATGCAGTACAATTTAGCAGCACTGTTTACTCAAAGCAATACATTCAAGTCAACAGAAAGCTTGCGCGTAATCATGCTGAACGTTTCTAATGTGGGAAAGGTAATTAAGCTGCTTCATTCTGATCTTTGCAGATGCTGTGCAGTCTTCACCAGGAACAGAATAAACTGTTGTGATCAGCAATGCTCCTGCTCCTTTCTCAGCAGGTGAGAATCACATTTCTTCGGAGCATTGCTGTAGATTTTCAACCTGTGAGTACATCAGTGAGCAGACAGCGTGTTGCAGAAACAATTTGAAATTTCAAAAAGTAACAATGTGCAATTAGATAATAAAATGTGAGGCTGGATGAACACAGCAGGCCAAGCAGCATCTCAGGAGCACAAAAGCTGATGTTTCGGGCCTAGACCCTTCATCAGAGAGGGGGATGGGGGGAGGGAACTGGAATAAATAGGGAGAGAGGGGGAGGCGGACCGAAGATGGAGAGTAAAGAAGATAGGTGGAGAGGGTGTAGGTGGGGAGGTAGGGAGGGGATAGGTCAGTCCAGGGAAGACGGACAGGTCAAGGAGGTGGGATGAGGTTAGTAGGTAGCTGGGGGTGCGGCTTGGGGTGGGAGGAAGGGATGGGTGAGAGGAAGAACCGGTTAGGGAGGCAGAGACAGGTTGGACTGGTTTTGGGATGCAGTGGGTGGGGGGGAAGAGCTGGGCTGGTTGTGTGGTGCAGTGGGGGGAGGGGATGAACTGGGCTGGTTTGGGGATGCAGTGGGGGAAGGGGAGATTTTGAAACTGGTGAAGTCCACATTGATACCATATGGCTGCAGGGTGCAATTAGACCTGGGAGTCCTTGTACATCAGTCATTGTAGGTGCAGCAGGCAGTGAAGAAGGCAAGTGGTATGTTGTCCTTCATAGCAAAAAGATTAGAGCACAGGAGCAGGAATGTTTTGCTGCAATTGTACAGGGCCTTGATGAGATCACAGCTGGTGTATTGTGTGCAGCTTTGTTTTATTTGAGGAAGGATGTTCTTGCGGTTGAGGGAGTGTGTTGAAGTTTTAACAGACTAACTCTTGGGATGGCGGGACTGACATTGGTGGAGAGGTTGAATTGATTAAGGTTATATTCGTTGGAGCTCAGGAGAATGACGAAGGACATAAAAACAAATAAAATGCTGACAGGACTGGACAGGAAGAATATTCCCCACAATAGGGGAGTTTACAGCTGGGGGTAGCAGTCGAAGAACACAGGGTAAATTATTTTGAGGGAAATTTCTTCTCCCACAGAGTGGCGAGTCCGTGGAACTCCAACCACAGAAACCAGCCACAACATCACACAATTTCAAGAAGAAGTTGTGTATAAGAGGCTAAATGGAACAAAGAATATTAGGAGAAAGTGGGAGCAGGCTGTGGAGTTGGATGGTCAGCAACGCTCATAATGAATGGCTCAAAAGGCTGAATAGCTGACTCCCACTCCTCTATGAGTGTTGCATCAAATGTTATGTCAGTGCAAACAGATTGGAAAGAGTAATTCGCATTAAATGTGAAGCAGAGAAAACCAGTCTCTTCTATCTGACGGGGCTGTGCTAACATTAATATTTCATCAGGACCTCTGCCCAATCTCATATACTTACCTAAAGTCTCTTAAACACATCATCCTGCCCAAGTCAATGCTATTCTGACCTACCACGTCTTCCTCTCTGTTCTTCCAATTGTTTCAATCATGGAATTGTTATGGAAGTAAATTAGATTAGATTAGATTAGATTAGATTACTTACAGTGTGGAAACAGACCCTTCGGCCCAGCAATTCATCACCGCCCCTTGAAGCATCCCAACCAGATCCACCCCCCTATAGCCCACACACCCCTGAACACTACGGGCAATTTAGCATGGCCGATCCACCTAACTTGCACATCTTTGGACTGTGGGAGGAAACCAGAGCACCCGGAGGAAACCCACGCAGACACAGGGAGAATGTGCAAACTCCACACAGACAGTTGCCCGAGGCTGGAATCGAACCTGGGTCCCTGGTGCTGTGAGGCTGCAGGGCTAACCACTGAGCCACCGTGCAGCCCAAATACTTTAGATTAGATTCCCTACAGTGTAGAAACAGGCCCTTAAGCCCAACAAATCCACACTGTCCCTTGAAACATCCCACCCAGACCCATCCCCCTATAACCCACACACCCCTGAAAACAATGGGGGCAATATAGCATGGCCAATCCACCTAACCTGCACATCTTTGGACTGTGGGAGGAAACTGGAGCACCCGGAGTAAACCCATGCAGACACGGGGAGAATGTGCAAACTCCATGCACACAGTCGCCCGAGGCTGGAATTGAACTCGGGTCCGTGGTGCTGTGAGGCTGCAGTGCTAACCACTGAGCCACCGTGCCGCCCCTAACTAAATATTTCACAAAATGCACTTTCCATCTCCATTTCACCAGATCTCATCTGAAACATCAACATAAATAAACATTGGTTGGATCATATTTAGGGTCCTCTAGCTTTCATAATACAAGGAGGGATACCAAGAGCGTAATGCAAGTGGGTGGTACAGTGGCTCAGTGATTAGCACTGCTGCCTCACAGTACTAGGGACCTGGCTTCAATTCCACCCTTGGGTGACTGTGTGGAGTTTGCATGTTCTGCCTCTGTCTGTGTGGGTTTTTGCCAGGTGCTCCAGTTTCCTCCCACAGTACAAAAATTTGCCAGTTAGGTGGATTGGCCATGCTAAATTAGTCCCAGTGTTTAGGGATGTGTGAGAAATGAAAGGTTACAGGGCTTGGGTCTGGTGGGGGGGTGGGTGGAATGAATCAATGTGGGATGCTTTTTGGAGGGTCAGTGTGGACGTTTTTGGCCAAATGGCCTACTTCCTCAATGCAGAGTTTCTAGTAAAAAAAACAAGTGTGAAATTAATTTACAAGAATCACATGAGAACTAGGGGCTAAAGCTGTTGAGGCGAATTAAACATTTCAGGCTCTTTCCTCAGTAAAGAGAAGCTCCTTCTAATAGAAATCTTTAAAATGATTAGGAAATTTGACATTTCAGCTTATGGTGGAATCTAACACTATGGACTGTAAGTTAAACAAGTTGATTCAGTTGAGAAGTCAAGAGAAATGCCTTTATCTGGAGAGTGGTGGAATAAGGAACTCAGTACTGCATGAAGAGTGATTAAGATGATTAGAGTATGAATGGATGTATTTAAGGTAAGTCTAGATAAGTATAGGATGGGGACAGTGACAAATAGCTGTGATGATGAGGTTTGATGGTCGAGGTTTGGCGGAGACAACTGTGCATCTTAAACGGGGGCCCGGAGCAAATTTTTGTACAATTAGTTCTAAGCAATCTGATAATAGGGATTAGTCGATATTAACTAGCAACATTCCTTTGTTGGCACTAAGTAATTTGATTACTGAGTGAAAATATGAATCAATTTTAAACTAGATTGGTGTTGCCTCAATTGTTCCAGAAATACTTTTGAGGGTCAGGGGAAGGTGTTGTTCAGAATGTAGCGCAGATACCACAGCTCCCAATCAAAGGCGACAACTCTTCCCTTCACATGCACCAGCCCGCTGCCACAACACTCTCTCTCTCACATGCACACACAGACATGCACACACACGGCCACGCGTGCACACACACAATGACATGTACACACACTAACATACTCATACACAGAGCCAGACAGACACACACACAGACACAGACAGACAGACACACACAGACACAGACACACACACACACACACACACAAACACACAAACACACACACACACACACACACACACACACACACACACACACACACACAATCTGCCAACCACATACAAATACATTCAAGCTGCTACCCTTGCACACATAGAGACATATACTCACGCATACACACAAGCACATACTGCCACACATGCTTGCACGCACACGCACACACTCACACTCACACACAGAGACACACACGCACACATACAGATTTTCACATTCACACACACAGACGCACACATGCTGTCACACACATACACACTCATGCACATGCCCCAACTCACACATTTACACTGCACCCATGTGAACACTTACACACAGGCACACAAACTCATACATACATTGACACAATCACACACAAATGCACACACACAGACAGTCACACTGGCACACTGACAAACATACACGTGCGCACGCACAGGTACATGCACAGACACACACATGTACAGACACAAACACATATACACAGATATACATGCAGGTGCACGCTGAGACACCCCCGTGCACGCACAGACACATACACGCACAGACACACGTGTGCACACACATGCACAGACACATGCAGAGACACACACACACACACACACACATGCACAGACGCAGACTCACACTCACACATACACTTGCATGCACACATTCATTAAATATTGGGCAATCAAAAGTGTACTTCAGTTGTGGGATCTTTTAGCTACTGTCAGCATAGGTATGGCTGATATTCTGTCAAAAGAGAGCAATAATTCCTCAGTTAAACTTTGTAATAAAATTAAATTTGTGGACAATTTCTTTTCCATGTTAACAATCTGTATTATTATCCTAATGCTTATAACACTTAATGCTGCAAAAGATACATTTCTTTTCTCCAACAGGTACATATTTTATTGCTGGGTGTCGTGCTGTAACAAAAATGCTTCAGAGAAAAACATTGACAATAAGGAAAGAGGGTAAGAGAGCCTTTCTGTGTGGGAGAAGGCTATTCTGCTTGTGAAAATAAAGTTAGTTCACAGGGCGAGCTGAAGATCCAGACCAAAGGGATTACTCCATCCAGGTCACTGTGATATTGCCAAGGTGTCTGAAGCTCAGAGTGGGCCCAGTGAGATTTTTTGCAATGCAAATGTTTTGCTGTCTAGGTTTGACACCAGTGGTAGCACCTTGGTTAAACAGATGCCCGTTGCTCTGAAGGAATGAAAACATTGTGGACATTTGTCCCCAGGAGAGGCAGTGGATCTCTTTCTCGCTCTCTACTGATATCATTAAAGGGGAAATTTAAGTATTATTCTGTTGTTCTAGCTGTAAGACAAAGTGCTGTCCAATTTAGCTTAGAGCCTGGATTTTATTTGATCAGAGCCTCATTATTTTCCAATCATAGAATTTTACAGTCTAGAAACAGCCATTCAGCCCATCATGTCTGCTCCAGTTGCACAAAGAGCTACCCAACTTGCCCAATTCTCCAGTACTATCTCTGTAGGCCTCTAAGTTAAATACTTTTAGATACGTGTCCGCTCTCTTTTGAAACCGCCAATGGAATCCAACTCCACTACCCACCCAGGCACCACATTCCAAAGCCTAACATCTCTGAGCAAAGACATTTAGAAAGAAAAAGGATGGAGAGAGAAGCTTTAGTGGGTTATGAGCCAAATGCAAGCAAATGGGACCAGTTCAGTTTGGGAAAGCTGGTCAGGATGGATGAGTGAGACCATAAGGACTGTTTCTGTGCTATATGACACTAAATTCTTCCTTATCTCACTCCAAGCTCTTTTGCTGGCAATCATGAAATTTCAAACCCTGACATACCAACTCGTGAGAACAGAATATCCTGTCAGAATTTCAGCAAACTTGTACTTGGTGTTCATTTGGAATTTAGCAGTAGTGAGCAGTGAGTGCAGTAGGTGCCTGAGGGAAGATCCTGGGGTGGCCTCCAGTGTTAAATGTGATTGTGGAGGAGGTGCACTTACCTATCCTCAGCGATTGAGGCCCATAGGTTAGAAAGCTGATGATCCAATTGCAGATGATGGAGCCGAGGCAAAGGTCACTCAGTTTTGAGATCAGTCCGGAGGGGATAATGGTGTTGCAGGCAGAGCTGTAGTCAATGAGCAAGAGCCTGACATAGGTACCTCTGCTGTCCAGATGCTCCAGGGATGAGCGCAGGGTTAGCGATACGACATTTTCTGTGGATCTGTTATATCAGTTGGCAAATTGTAGGGGATTGAGGCACGTTGGGAGACTGAAGTTGATGTGGGCCATGACCAACCTTTGCAAAATACTTCTCGATTATTGAAGCCAGACCCATTGGGTGGTAGTCATTAAGGCATACTGTATATGCTTTCATGGGTGTGGGGATTATGGTGGACTTCTTGAAGCAGGTGGAGACTTCAGCTTGTAGGAGGAAGAGTTGAAGATGTCAGTGAATACCTCTGCCATTAGATCTGCACAGGATCTGAAAGATACAATGAAAAATATTGTTTTGCATGGCATCCAGGCAGCTTGTACCAAAAAATGCACCAGTGCGTGTAGAACAGCGTACAAAATATGGTGTTCGAGCTGTTGAGAATTTGCACAGAGAGAGAGATCAGAATTAACATTTGAGAGGTCCATTCAAAAGTTTGATTATGGTATGATGAAGCTGCTCTTGAATCTGTTTGTATGCATATGAAACCTTTTATATCTTCTGCCCAACTGAAGAGAGTGGAAGACAATATAAACAGTGTGGGAGGGGTCTTTGATTCTGTCGGCTGCTTTTCCGAGGTAGTGGGATGTATAGATGGAGCCGACGGATGGAAGCTGTTTTGTGCGATGGACTGGAATGTGTTCGCAACTGTCGGCAGTTTCTTGCAGTTTTGGGAAGAGCAATTGCCACACTACACTGTGATGCATCTAGACAGGATGCTTTCCATGGTCATCTGTAAAAAATGGTCAAAAGCTTTGTGGACATATCAAATTTATTTAGCCTCCTGAGGAAGTAGAGGTGTTGTTATCCTTTCTTGTCCATTGTGACAACATGGGTGGGCCAGTACAGATCATCACTCCCAGGAACTTAATGCTTTTGACCATCTCCATATCAGCACCGTTGATGCAGACAGGGACCTGCCTAATACTCTGCTTCCTGAAGTCAACAACCAGTTAACAACCTTTGTTTTGCTGACGTTAATAGAGAGAGTGTTGTCTTCACACCATGCCACTTAACACTCTATCTCTTTCCTTTATTCTGTATTGTCATTCTCTGAGACCTGGCCTACATTGATATTTCTTCTCTCAAAAGGAAGTGAACTGTAGAATTCTTTACCATGAAGGACTGACAAGGTTGGGCCCTTAAGTATATTAAAGGGTAAGATAGACAGATTTTCAATCGGTCAGTGGAATCAAGGGCTATGGGGAAATGACAGGAAGGTGGAGTTGAAGGTTGTCAGATCAATTATGATGTCATTGAATGTCAGAGCAGACTCAATGGGCTGAATGGCCTCATTTCTGCTTCTACATTTTATGTGTCATGTTTCTTTGTTTATCCCATGTATATATAAGGTATGGAGTTGTCAGGGGTACAAGAGGCTGTATCCACCAGCATGCAATAAATGGCTATCACATTCTGCAATTTTAAGTTGTGATTACTGGCAGAAGCATGCAGCATTTTAAGGTATGCATGGAGATCTTTTGTGTTCAATCTGTCAAGGACACAGAATAACAGGACATATGTTTCTCTATTTAACAGCAATCTTGCAGGCACTTGGATGGCATGCTGTTCTGCGAGAGTGAAAAAAGAGTATGACTCACCCTGCATTGAGGAACCCAGGTAATGCCTACTAAAACAGTGATAAACATGAACCTGTCAGTGTATATGCAGACGTATTCAAAATTCTGAACGTTCCCACCATTTGGATTGCCTGCAGCGTTTTCACCCGTTCACATAAACGCATTTGTAGAATAAAAGCTAAGTGGGACTCTGAAAGAAAAGTATAAAGCATTTAGCAGGTCTTGCAGCTTCTGGTGAAGTATCAAACAGTTAAAGTAATTGACAAGTCTGAGTACTAATACACAGCCATCAACCTGAATTGTTAAACTCCATTTCAGTTTCCATGGTTGCTGTATAGCATACATAGAACATAGAACATTACAGCACAGTACAGGCCCTTCGGCCCTCGATGTTGTGCCGACCTGTCATACCGATCTCATGCCCGTCTAACCTCCCCTAGTCCATGTATGTCCATATGCTTATCCAATGACTACTTAAATGTACCTAAAGTTGGCGAATACTACTATCTATCTACGTCTGTCCTATATCTTTCAACCCTCAATTTAAAGCTATGCCCCCTCGTGCTCGCCGTCACCATCCTAGGAAAAAGGCTCTCCCTATCCACCCTATCTAACCCTCTGATTATTTTATATGTTTCAATTAAGTCACCTCTCAACCTTCTTCTCTCTAATGAAAACAGCCCCAAGTCCCTCAGCCTTTCCTCGTAAGACCTTCCCTCCATACCGGGCAACATCCTAGTAAATCTCCTCTGCACCCTTTCCAAAGCTTCCACATCCTTCTTATAATGCGGTGACCAGACTGTACACAATACTCTAAGTGCGGCTGCACCAGAGTTTTGTACAGCTTCAGCATAACCTCTTGGTTCCGGAACTCGATCCATCTATTAATAAAAGCTAAAACACCGTATGCCTTCTTAACAGCCCTGTCAACCTGGGTGGCAACTTTCAAGGATCTGTGCACACGGACACTGAGATCTCTCTGCTCATCGACACTACTAAGAATCTTACCATTAGCCCTGTACTTTGCCTTCCGGTTACTCCTACCAAAGTGCATCACCTCACACTTGTCTGCATTAAACTCCATTTGCCACCTCTCAGCCCAGCTCTGCAGCTTATCGATGTCTCTCTGCAACCTACAGCCTCCTTCGTCACTATCCACGGCATGTTGTGTTTGGGGTATCTTTTGCTTTTGGTTCTATCTTTATGCCACCTACCATTTTCAAACTGCACATTATACTGAGCGGAGCTCTTAATCATTTTGAGAGATTTACCATACTACGGTTTGGTGAACTTAATTAGAGCCTTCATCAATGATGTTATTTCTTGCCTAATCCACACTTGCACTTGTCTGTGCACTTCCAAGATTATTTTTATTTATTTAAACTTTATTGTCATATGCACTCAAGTACAGAAGCACAGGGGAGTACAGTGAAAAGTTTTTAATGTTACTGCACACAGCTCCATCTTAGGTACAAAAGCTTAAGAACAAGGCAGAAAGAAATAGAAATTAACTTAAAAGTTAAACACTACAGTCCTTCTTAGTTTTAAGTTGAAAACTAAAGAAATAAAGTTAAAAGTTTAAACACTGCAGTTTTACTCAGTGCTTCGCCTGATTGGTACGACTGTTTTCAAGTTGGAAATCAACATAGGGATTTAGATCCCAGCACATCATTAAAAGCTTTGAATACACTGTACCAGTGAATAATCCGCAGTCACTTCCACATCTGTTCCCAATCATATTGCTAGACCTGTGCTTCTAAACAAGCACATTTGCCTTTCTCTGTTTGTATATTAATTCGCTTGACAAGTTCCATTTTCCAGGCTGCCCCTGCATCCACCCTCCCCAACAACCCCCGATGATTGGCTTAATCAGTCTGAAGACTGAATGTGTTTACCTCCTTCACATCAATTATAGAATTTTACAGCACAGAAAGAAGCCACTCGGCCCATCATGTCTGCACCAGCTCCTGAAAGAGCTACCCAGCCAATCCTGTTCCCCAGCCCTACCTCTGTGGCCTTCCAAGTTCGTCACTTTCCATCAGTCCTCTGACCGTATGCTGGCGCAGATGTTGTAACACTGTAAGCGTGTCCACCTTTGAATACTGTTTGGCAACAAGGACCATGCACTGACCATCCTTTCCCACACAGGGCCCTGAGTGGTCTTTCCCTGGCTTGCTGCAGCAGTGTAATAGGAGACAAGATTGAATTCCAGGATGAAACAAACACAAAGTAAGTTTTAACTTTGGAGCAAAAATGTGTCATTTGATTCAATTTGAGCAGACAGAAATGCACTTAAACTAAATCGCTCGCTGTTGCCTCACTCGTAGAAAGTTTTTCTTTCTGTTATTTTCATTCATTCGAAGGCTGGATGTGGCTGAATTTATTGCACATTCCCAATTTCTGTCAAAAAGGGTGATGCTGAACTGACTTACTGTGGTGCAATCTGTCAGATGTGTGAGATGCTCAGTGACGTTCAAAGAAGGGTGAGGGTGGGGTTCCAGTTTTTACACACAGTGACAGTGAAGGAACAGCAGTATAGCCCCAAATCTGCTAGTGTGTGCACTGGAGGGGATCAGATGGTTGCTTTCCAATGTGTCTGCTGCCTTGAATTTTCTGGATGGTGGTAGCTGCTCATTTGGTAAGTCTGTGCCTCACATGCATTCCCTGATGTAAGCCACTTCTATCTGCCCTGCCTCTATATTTCTTTAATATCTTAGAATCCCCTACAGCACAGATAGAGACCATTCAAGTTTGCACCGACCCTCTGAGCATCATGCCCAGACTCACCACCCCTTGCCTGTAACCCTATACAAATCAAGGCTAACCCACCTGGCCTGCATATTCTTGGTCACTATGGGGCAATTTTCCATGGCCAATCCAGCAAACTTGACACATCTTTGGACTGTGGGAGGAAACCAGAACCCCTGGTGCAAATTTTTACGGACACAGGGAGAATGTGTAAACTCTACACAGACAGTTGCCCAAGTGCTAACCACTGAGCCACCCAAACTATATTCATTCTTGTAATTTTTAATTCAGTGAACTATCCATTTAAATATTTCTGCCCAGTGAAGAATAATCCCAATTTCTTAAGTCAATCCATGTGCCTGAAGTGCCATACACCTTCATTTCATGCCAATAATTGTCCCTTGCACCCTATACAAGATCATTTCTTTCTTACAAATATGTGGTATCCAGAGTTTGACACAATACACCAACTGAGATCAAAACAATAAATTTCATTAAGGGTTTAAATAACTCATTCGCTTTTGTCCTGTTGCCCCTATTTAGAAAGCCGGGGGGAGTTGTACATTTTTATTTCAGCAAGATATTCCACCAACTTCAAAGATTCGAAATTCCAAATTTGCCAGTAAGATTGTATCATCTTCCTTACAGTGTCAACGCTGTTTTTATTTCTCATCAAGAAAAGCACTTCACCCTATATATAAATTTTATCCATACACAGTCCTCACACTACGCTGAGATAACAAAGTGTGGAGCTGGATGAACACAGCAGGCCAAGCAGCATCTGAGGAGCACAAAAGCCGATGATTCGGGCCTAGACCCTTCTCACTGGTGCGTTTAGACACTTCCAAAATCTGCTACTATACTCCTCACTGATCACCACATTTCAAAGGTTTGACGCCTCAGTATTTGTACACCAATTCAGGAGCTCTGAATGCATTTTACAGGACAGGCAGCATTAACTGTTCTCAGAGTTGTAATAGTCACCCTTCTTGGAGGCAACCAAGAATGGGTAATAAATGTGGGCTCAGCCAGCGATGCCTACGTCCCATGAATGAATTATAAAGGATAGAGGAGCCTTTTGACCATAACAGTGTCTCAACAGTGAAATAGTAGTCAGATTATCTGTTTCGATGATGTTGGTCGAGGGTTAAACTTTTGGTTCTCCATCTCTCAAGTTTAGCAGCATCAATAGGAAGGATGTGGTCATACTTGAGAAGGCACAGAAAAGATTTGCAAGGCTATTGCTGGGACTGGAGGGTTTGAATTAGAGGGAGATGCTGAATAGGCTAGGACTTTTTTTCTCCCCAGTGCATCGTAGACTGAGGGGTGACCTCATCGAGCTTTATAACATCATGAGCGGCATGGATAGTGTGAATTGACACGATCTTTTTTCTACGTTGGGGGGGTCAAACCAGAGGGCATAGCTTTAAGGTGAGAGAGGGACCTAAGGGACAATTATTTTTCACACAGAGGGTGGTGCGCGTATGGAATGAGCTGCCAGAGGAGGTGGTGGAGGCTGGTGCAGTTAAAACATTTCAAAGGCATTTGCATGAGTACATGAATAGGAGGGGAATAGAGAGATGTGGGCCAGCTGCTGGCAAAATGGAACTAGGTCAGGTTAGGAAATCTGGTCAGTGCTTGCAAGTTGGACTGAAGGTTCTGCTTTTGTGCTGTATGACTTTATGACTCTGTCCTGTTTCGATCGAGAATGTAAAATTTACACTCTTCTAGCCCTCTGATGCCATCACCTTATCCAAGGAAAATTGAAAGATTCTGATCATCTTTAATTCCTTTATTAACCTCTGGTGCACACAAGCCGGCTAGGAGTGACAGTTTTACTTCCAACACTGCCAACTTTTACTGTCACAGTGCCCCATTATTGTCCTATCCAATTTCTCTATGGTCAAGTCTCTTATTTGAATGTTAGTCACAGACTCTTCTTTCATGAAGGCAAACACAAAATACTCACTTTGAACCTCAGCCATATCCTCCTGCTCTACAAGAAGATTTATGTTGTTTGCTAATTTGTACCTACTTCCTCTGATGTGCACTCTTGAGCAGTCACTTTCTGCTACTGTTGTTCAGTGCTGAGCGCTGCTGCCTCACAGCACCAGGGGTCCGGGCTCAATTCCACCCTCAGGTGACTGCCTGTGTGGAGTGTGCGCGTTCTCCCCGTGTCCGTGTGGGTTTCCTCCGGGTGCTCCGGTTTCCTCCCACGGTCCAAAGATGTGCAGGTTAGGTGGATGGGCCATGCTAAATTGCCCATAGTGTCCAGGGATATGTAGACTGGGTGGATTAGCCATGTTTACTGTGGAATCATGGGAATGGGCAGGAGTGGTGAGTCTGGGTGGGATGCTGTTCAGAGCAGTGCTGTGGGCTCAATGGGCCATGTGGTGTGCTTCCACACTTCTAGGGATTCAATGCTACCTGAAAATCTTTATCTGTGCATTTTCTTTACCCCCGTTATTTTATTTTGCAGTTCTTCCGTTGCTTGGTTGTCTGTTGCACTGGTAACTGACATTTACCATGGCTCCCTTTCAGAAATAACCAGATTTGACACTATTTTCCAGGAGTTATCGTGGCATCTTGCTGTCTTGCTGTAGTGGCAGGTCTCCAGATGAATCAGAGGGGTCAAGGTAAAAGTTAAGATTGTTTTACTTATTTTTCTTTTAACCAAAACCTTTGAATTCTTTGATTTAACAGCCTGGTTCATGGTAAAATGGGCTCGCTGAATCTGCCTTTCCCTCCTGCATATTCTCGCGTGCCAAAGTAATTCATTCCGTGGGAATCAGAGGGTCTCATTTTGGAATTCCTCAACATTTCCCCCTACTGTAGAAAACAAATTCCTGGGGAGTGCACATCATCCGTGGTTACTTAAGAAAGTTAAAAAAACATATCTAACTTAAGGAAAAAACAGACAATTGTATGAAGTTCAATGACAGACCGATTCATTGGTCAGAATTTGAAAAAAAAACACAGACAAACTAAAAGGCTAATCGAGAGGAGGAAAGTAGAGTGAGAGATGGCTAGCTAGAAATGTAGAAGTGGTCAGTGAGAGTTTCTGCACATATTTAAAAAGGAGGGTGTAGGTGGAGAAAGATAGATTCAGGGAGTGGCTGCATGGAGGATAATATGGAGAAATGTAAAATTATTTACTTTGCGAGGGAGAATGCAATAACAGAGTCTTACATGAATGGGCCTTAGCTACAGAATTCCAAGGTGCGAGCAATTATAGCAAAAAGGCCTAGTGCATGAGTTACACAAGGTTAGTGTGTAGATACAACAACTAATTAAGAAAGCTAAGGCAATGCTATCCTTTACCTTGGATGTCAACCTTCAGTTATACAGGACATTGCTGGGACCTTATCTTCAATAATGAGTGCAGTTTTGGTTCTCTATTTAAGGAAATTTATAAATGCATTGGAGACATTTTGATTTTGATTTGGTTTGATTTATTATTGTATATTGTATTATATAGTGAAACGTGTTCTTTTGTGTGCTATCCAGACAAATCTTACCTTACATAAGTAATAAGAGGTAAGACAGATGAACTCAGGGCAGGGTTGTGAACATGACTCTGGGATATCATAGCAATTACAGACTCAGGGATGGTCAGGACTGGCAGCTTAATGTTCCAGGGTACAGATGCTTTAGGAGGGATAGAAAGGGGAGACAAGAGAGGAGGGGGAGGGGAGGTGGTGATGTGTTTGATTAGCGATAGCATTATAGCTGCATTTAGGGAGCATACTTCTGGGAGTACATCCAGAAAAGTTATTTGGGTGGAGCTGAGAAATAAGGGATGATCACCTTATTGGGATTGTATTACAGAATTCCCCAATATTTTGCAGGAAATTGAGAAACAAATTTGTAAGGAGATTTCAAGTTATCTGCAAGAATAATAGGGTGGCTATGGTGGGAGATTTTAACTTTCCAAACATAGCCTGGGACAGCCACAGTGATAAAGGTTTGGATGGAGAGGAATTTGTGAAGAATGTACAAGAAAATTTTCTGATTCAGTCTGTGGATGTACCCACCAGAGAAGATGCAAACCTGGACCTACTGTTGGGAAATAAAATAGAGCAGGTAACTGAGGTGTCACTGGGGGAGCACTTTGTGACCAGTGACCATATTTCTATTAGTTTTTAAATAGTGATGGCAAAGGGTAGACTGGATTTAAAAGTTAAAGTTATAAATTGGACAAAGGCCAAATTTGATGGCATTGGGCCAGAACATTAAAACATTGCCTGGGGGCGTATGTTTGCAGATAAAGGGATGGCTGGAAAATGTGAAGATCTTCAAACATGAGATAACCAGAGTCCAGGGACAGTATGTTTCTGTTAGGGTGAAGGTCAAGGCTGATAGGTGTTGAGAATGCTGAATGGCAAGAGAAATTGTGGTTTTGGTCAAGAAAAAGAAAGAGCAATATGTCAGGAATAGGCAGCAGAGATCGAATGAATTATTAGAAGAGCACAAAAGCAGTAGAAGTATATTTAAGGGGGAAAACAGGAGGGCAAAGAAGGGCATGAACTAACCTTAGCAAATGGGGTTAAGGTGAATCCAAAGGGATTTTAGAAATACATAAAGGACAAAAGGGTAGCTCAGAAGAGAACATGGCCTCTTAAAGATCAGCAGATGGGGAGATACTAAATGAATATTTTGCATTAGTGTTTACTGTGATGAAAGATATGGAAGATATTGAATGTTGAGAAACAAACGTTGAAAAATTACAGAGGAGGAGATGCTGGATGTCTTAAAATGCAAAAAATTGGATTAATCTCTGGGATCAGATCAGGTGTACACTAGAGCTGTGTGGGAAGCTAGGGAAGTGATTGTTAGGCCCCTGGCTGAGATATTTATATCATCAATAGCCACAGGTGATGCACCAGAAGGCTGGAGATTGGCTAATGTGGTGCCTCTATTTAAGAAAGGTGGTAAGGGAAAGCCAGGAAACTATAGACTGTTTAGCCTGGCATCGGCGGTGGGCAAGTTGTTGGAGGGAATTCTAAGGGTCAGAATTTACATGTATTTGGAAATGCAAGGGCTGATTACGGGCAGTCAACATGGCTTTGTGTGTGTGAAATCCTTTCTCACTAGCTAGGTTGAGCTTTTTGAAGAAATACTAAAGAAGACTGATGAGGGCAGAGTGATGGACATGATCTATATGGACTTCAATTAGACATTTAACAAGCTTCCTCATGGTAGGCTGGTAAGCAAGGTTAGATCACATGGAATACAGTGACAACTAGTCATTCAGATACAGAACTGGCTCAAAGGTAGAAGGCAAAGGTTGATGGTAGAGGTTTGCTTTTCAGACTGGAGGCCTGTGACCACAGGTGTGCCACAAGGATCAATGCTGGGTCCACTGCTTTTCATCACGTATGTAAATGATTTGGGTGGGAACAGAAGAAGTATAATTAGTAAGTTTGCAGATGACACCAAAATTGGAGGTGTGGTGGACAGTGAGAAAGGTTACCTCAGAGTACAACAGGGTCTTGATCAGTTCGACCAATGGGTTGAGGAGTGGCAGATGGAGTTTAATTTAGATAAATGTGAGGCGCAGCATTTTGGAAAGGCAAATCAGAGCAGGACTTACGCACTCAATGACAATATATTGGGGAGTGTTGTGAGCAAAGAGGCCTCAGAGTGCAGGTTCATAGTTCCTCAAAAGTAGAGTCACAGGTAGATGGGATAGTGAAGGAGGCATTTGGCATGCTTGCCTTTATTGGGCAGGACATTGAGTATAGTGGTCGGGAGGCCATGTTGCGGGTGTACAGGACATTGGTAAGGCCACTTTTGGAATACTGTGTACACTTCTGGTCTCCGTGCCATAGGAATGATGTTTTAAAACTTCAAATGGTTCAGAAAAGATTTACAGGGCTGTTGTCAGGATTGGACAGTTTAAGCTGTAGGGAGAGGCTGAATAGAATGGAACTATTTTCCCTGGAGTGTTGAAGGCTGAGGGGAGGACCGTATAGAGGTTTATAAAGTCATGAGTGCCATGGATCTTTTCCCCATGTGGGGAGAGTTAAAAACAAGACGGCATATGTTTAAGGCAGGAGGGTAAAGATTTAAAGGGACCCAAGGGGCAAGAGTTTCATACAGAGAGTGATCCATGTAAGGAACAAGTTGCCAGAGGAAGTGGTGAAGGCTGGTACAAATACAACATTTAAAATGCATCTAGATGGATATATGAACAGTCAGGGTTTGGAGGTAAATGGGCCAAATGCTGGCAAATTGGACAGATTTATCTATGGTACCCGGTCAGCATGGACAAGTTGCACTGAATGGTCTGTTTCTATGTTGTGCCTCTGACTCTATGACTCTATCAGGCTAATAGCGTAGAATGCAGAATATAGTGTTACAGCCACAGGGAAAGTGCAGAGAGAAGGATCAACTCCAATGTGTGTGAGGTCTGTTCATAAGTCCGATAACAGCATGGAAGAAGCTTTCTTAAATCTGTTGATATGCATTTTCAACCTTTTGTATCTTCTGCCCGATGGAAGAGAGTATAACCAGAGTGGGAGGAGCCTTTGATTATGATGGCTGCATCCCTGAAGCTGTGGGAAACATAGTCAATCATCGGAAGGAAGGCTGGTTTGCATCATAGACTGGGCTGTATTCACAACTCTCTGTAACTTCTTGTGATCCTGAGCAGAGCAGTCACTGTACCGAGCTGTAATGCATCCAGAAAGGGGGCATGCTCAATTTCATTAACATTCCAAGGAGTTTTCTGGCTCACTATCTGAAATAAGTGGATGGTCTTGGAAGGAAAGGTTGACCAAATTTGGCTCCTGCTATCTGGTGCTTAGAAGAGTGAGGAGTGATTTTATTGGAATATGTACGATTCTGAATGGTCTTGACAGGGAGAAGTAGAAATAATGTTTCCTGTCATGGGAAGGCCTAGAAATGTGAAGCACTTTTTGAAAATAGGGCTTGTCCGTTCAGAATGGCAATGTGGAGAAATATTTTCTCTTAAAAATCTCCCTCTAAATGCAGTGGAATGGGATAGGTATATATTTTTAAATATTTTTGTCAGGCAATGGAGTGTAAATGTTGCCAAGTATGATGTGAATATGGAATTTGAAACATAAGCAAGTCATCTTATTGAATGGTGACTGTTATCCATATATAAACTGGTATTCAACAATGGCTATGAGCCACCTATTATCAACAGAAATAAATAGTTGGGCTTTCTCAAGCATTTTATCTCAAAACATAAATACACAGGAACCAGAGGAGACCATTCAGCCCCTTAACCCTGTTATTCTAGATCATGATTGTTTCACTACTTCAACACCAAATTCCTGAAATCTCTACAAATCCCTTTATGACATCAATATGCCCAGTTGATCCCTTTCATGGTCAGACTTAATGACTGATATTTTACAGCCCTTGGTGCTACGGAGTCCCAAATATTCATCACCTTCTGAATGAAGAAATTCTCCAGCTCAGTCCAAAATGGCTTGCTCCTTATTCAGACTCCATGTCCCCTTGTTTTAACCTCCTGCCAAGGGAAGCACCCTTTCTGTGACCACCGTGCAGAATCCTTTAAAAATGCTGTCGCCTCAATGCAATCTTCCAAACTCAAGGGAATACAGGCCTAGCCCTCATACTGTCTGGGATGGCAACATAACCTGGAGGCCTCACTCTGTCTGAGATTTGTTTTCACCCGATGATCTGTATGTCCTTGCTGACTATGTTCTGCCTGTACTGCCCAGAAGCAGAGTTCTTCACGTACTTACGCACATGTGACCACAAATTAAATCAAATCAGTTTCAGTGATGGCAATACCATTGAATGTCAAGGGGCAATGATTAGATTGTCTCTCATTGGAGATGGTCACAGCCTGGCTTTTGTGTGGTGCAAATGTCACTTGCCACTTGTCAGTCCAAGCCTGGATATTATCCAGATCTTACTGCATTTGGACAGGGGCTGCTTCAGGATCTGAGGTGTCACTTGTAGCATGGGATCACCAACCACTTATCGAAAATGGAAGGTCTTGCTAAGTATCCCTAAAACCAAAGGCTCTCAAGTCAGTCGTGCCCTCTTTACTGTCCTAACGGAGGAAAGAAGGAGAATGAAACACAGAGTCTACTGTGCCTCAGTTCCCCACTGGATTCATCCACTTGCCCGTTGTGCATGCACTTGAGATGTATGAAGTTATGATGGGCATAGGTAGGGTAGACAGGAAGAAACTTTTCCCCTTGATGCAGGGATCAGTGACCAGGAGGCTTGGGTTTAAGGTAAGGTCTTAAGGTTTACAGATGTGAGGAGTAGCTTCTTCCCCGGGAGTTGGGAATCTGGAACTCACTGCCTGTAAGGGTGGGAGACGCTTTGAGGATGTATTTAGATGTAAACTTGTGATGCCAATACTTATTAGGCTATGGGCCAAGTGCTGACATTAAAATAGTAAGGTGCTGTTTTTGGCTGGTGCAGAATCAATGAACCGAAGGGCCTTTTTCTATGGTGCAGACCTAGGTAACTCAATGATTTGAAGGAGGTTGAATGAATTTGACATGAATGACACTTGATGTATCATCCTTTACAAATCTCTCCAGCTCATCTCCAGAGCGTTCCTGTTCACCTTTGGAATTTAATCAATTCGAAACCTTTTTGCGTAGGTTTTAGAGCACTCAGTTCAAATGGCTGCCTTTGTTTGAGTTGTTTCTTCAATGCCTGCGACTACTTGGCAAAGCCAGCTACATTTGTACCTTACTGAAACGTGTGTTTGTTCTGAAGGCATTGTTGCGGTACGTGGATGTCCTGCTGCAAAACCAGATTGAAGGACAGCATCGAAACCAGGTGAATGTTTATAAAATTTATCTTAAAAGCATCGGAAAAGTTCAGCAATTGAGTTAACCTCTGTGCAGAGAAATTGCATAAATTAATGTTTCAGGTCACTGACTCATTATGAATGGATACTATTGCTGGAGAGGAATGTTATTAGGCTTGCAATGAAAGTTGAGATTTCCTGTGTGATACTACTAATTATTTCTCCTGTGAAATTCACCTGAGAAAAATGTATTCATTTTGACTGGAATCAAGCATTCAGGAAAAACAAACTTATTATTAAAATCCGGACTGTTACTAATTATACTTAATTGAAATAATGGGCTTTCTGTAACAGTTTTTACTTTTAGTTTTCCTGATTTAATTTACCCTATTTAAATTCCAGTTTATCAACATTTTCTTCAGGTTGTTATGATTGACTGAGGCTAGAGGAAGGTTCTACATTTTTCTAATCTCATTAATCCACTGATGACAACGTAAAATTAAATGTTTTGCCCTGTTATAGATATGGCCAATTATGTGCATGGTTTTGAACAAAAAAGTCTGTCAAGTGTGGCATAGAGAAAACAAGGTGTAGAGCAGTATGAACACAGCAGGCCAAGCAGCATCAGAGGAGCAGGAAGGCTGACGTTTCGGGCCTAGACCCTTCTTCAGAAATTTCAGCCTTCCTGCTCCCTGTGTGTGTGTGTGTGTGTGTGTGTGTGTGTGTGTGTGTGTGTGTTGGTTTCCTCTGGATGCTCTAGTTTCCTCCCACTGTCCAAAGATGTGAAGGCTAGGTGGATTGGCCATGCTAAATCACTCATAGTGTTCAGGGATGTGTAGATTAGGTGGGTTATAGGGGAATAGATCTGGGTGGGATGCTCTGAGGGTCAGAGTGGACTTGTTGGGCCAAAGGGCCTGTTTCTACACTGCAGGGATTCTGTATTAAAATAAAATCCTCTAAGAAACGTCAAAATTGATTACTTTTTATGAAAACAGGACTTATCTGATAAAGAAGCAAAACTGATTAAAACACTGTTGAAAATATTAAAGTAACTTTCCAAATAACCTGAAACATATAAAGTCATAAAATTGACCTTGCATAAATAAAAATCTTTTTTTTTAATGTAGTTGCTAGCCATAGAGTCATACAGCACAGAAGCAGACCCTTTGGTTCAACTCATGCACGCCAACCAGACATCCCAATCTGACTTAGTCCCAATGGTCAGCATTTAGCCCATCACTCTAAATCCTTCCTATTCACATCGGCATCCAGATGCCTTTTAAATGTTGTAATGGGACCAGCCTCCACCATTTCCTCTGGCAGCACTTTCCATACATGCACCACCTTCTGCGTGAAAAAGTTGTCCCTTAGGTGCCTTTTCAATCTTTCCCCTCTCACCTTAAACCTCTGCCTCTAGTTTTGGACTCCCCCACCTGAGGAAAAGGAAAATTGGCTATTCACTCTATCCATGCCCCACAGTCCTTGAAGGCGAAAAGAATAGAGTTTGAAACATCGACGATATCTGTCAATAGAGTCCTGGTATGCATAGCTGGTGTGTCACTAAACGCAGGCAATTGTCGCTGGTGTCTTCAAAGACATTCATTCACGAGAGGTCATAAGGAAACCATCATGAGTAATCTTTTCAGAAGTATGTGAGAAACTTTAGCTGTGATTGATGTCAGAACAAATGCTGGGCTCTGAAACAGTCAAAGTCTGAAACAAAAAATGCCCCACATCACCAAAGGGACTTATCAACTGAACGTTCTACACTCATAAGAACCAAAAGAACTGCGGATGCTGTAAATCAGAAACAAAAACAAAGTTGCTGGAAAAGCTCAGCAGGTCTGGCAGCATCTGTGGAGGAGAAAGCAGAATTAACGTTTCGGGTCTGGTGACCCTTCCTCAAAACTTTCTACACTGCTCCTCTGATGCTGCTTGGCCTGCTGTGTTCATCCAGCTCTACACATTGTTATGTCAGATTCTCCAGCTTCTGCAGTTGCTACTATCTTGTTCTACATTCAACTTTCTTTATACTTGATTCAGTTTGATTTATTATTGTCACACAGAGTGAGATTCAGTGAAAGGTACAGTTTTGTGTGCTATCCAGGCACATCATAAGTAATTCAGGGTAATAGAACAGAATTTATAATAGAACGTTACAGCTACAGAGAAGATGCAGAGAAAGATGAACTCTAATATATGAGAGATCCCTTCAAAAATCTGATAACCATGGAAAAGAAGCTGTTCTTGAATCTGTTGGGACATTTTTTCAAACTTTTGTATCTTCCGCCCAATGGAAGAGGAGTTTTTGATTATATTGGCTGCTTTCCCAAGGCAGTGAGAAATGGTAGATGGAGTCAATGGAAGGAGGGCTGGTTTGGGTGATGATCTGTATCTTTTTCGCTCACAGCAATTTTCGTGGGTTGTGGCTGTCATGTTGTGACCATGGATTTGAAAAGGATGAACAATCGCAGGAATACTACAAAACCAGGTATCGGACTCTCTCCCCTCCCTTCATCTGGTTGTTGCTTCACAGGAATTTAGCGATGTCTGAACAAGATTATGTGGTGGTGTCTGCACCTTGCATGTCTTTGTCCCGGCATCATTTTTACTCACTCACCCCAGCCTGGTGATTGGACATCAGCGTGGTTAGGGATGAGCAAGTTATAGAGATAGGCAATGGCCTGGGTCTGGGTAAGGTACTCTTTGGTGGATTTGTGCAGATCTATTGGGCTGAATGGCCTCTTTCTGCACTGTAGGGATTCTATAATTCGAAGTGTTTACAAATGTATGGGGGTGTTAAACTGGAAAGGGTGCTAAAAAGATTTCCGAGCAGGTTACTAAGAGTTGAGGATTTGAGTTGCTGGGACATTTCTCCTCTGAAACATGTGACTTTGAGGAGTTACGTTGTAGAAGTTTATAATATTATGAAGGAAATAGATAATGTGAACAGCCAAGGTCTTTTCCTCAGGGTAGGGAAGGCCAAAATTAGAAGGCATAGTTTTAAGGTGAGAGGGAAAAGGTTTAACAGGGACCTAAGGGGCAACTTTTTCACATAGAGGCTGGTACGTGTATGGAATGAGCTGCCAGAGGAGGTGGTGGGGGCTGGTACAGTTGCAACATTTGAAAGACATTTAGAGATACATGGATTGGAAAGGGTTAAAGGGATACAGGCAGATGGGACTAGTTTTGGAAACCTGGTCGGCATGGGCAGGTTAGGCTGAAGGGCCTGTTTTTGTACTCTATGACTCTATGGCAACTCCAGACTGCCAGCACATCACCAGTGCTTGATGGCCTTTTAATTGTGGGATGCTGGTATATTCTGGCTGTTGTGTGGAATTCCAGTTTGTGTGACAATCGGGCTAGCATCGAAAGAGAGGGTCTGCATGGGTGCTAAGTCAATATTGAAGCTCGCTTGTGTTTGTCTGCTCTTTCCTCTCTCTGACGTTATCACATTTTATCCCTTTCTCTCAAACTCTCCTGTTTGGTGTAATTTGAAAACAATATGCAACAAATTGCCCATTGCAGATCCCGGTCAGTGTTCTCTGCCTGTCTTATATAGTTTAATACTTCATTCTCTACACAGATAAGTCACTGAAAACCTATTTTCCAGTATTGTAAATGTAACGAGGCTGTCTAGCAGGAAGAACAGGAGCACTGTTATATATTTTAACCCTCCTTACTTCTGTTCCAGAGAACTGTGTGATTGCTGGATAGCATGCTGCAATAAGGGGCAAGAGGAATCCAGGGAGATATATGTAAATCCGATAACTTGGTGAGAATCTTAAACCTTTGGACAATCAGAAATAGTCAATCAGTGAAAGTGTCAGGATTTCAGTGATCAGATTTAACATTAAGCGTATTTGATCAGTTTATCACTGTGCGAAAGTCACATAACGAAGCCATACAGTCATAGAGTCATACAGCACAGAAACAGACCCGCCAGTCCAAATAGTCAACGCCAAAAATCATGCCAAATTTAACTAGCCCCATCTGCCTCTGGTTGGCCCATATTCCTCTAAACACTTCTTGTTCAGGTATCTAGGTGTTTTTCAAATGTTGTAACTGTACCCACATCCATCACTTTCTCTGGAAGTTCATTCCACACACAAACCTCTCACTGTGTGAAATAATTAGCCCTCATATCCTTTTTAAGTCTTTCTCCTCTCACCTCAGAAATATGCCTCCTAGCCTTGAAATCCCCCACCTTAGGGAAACAACACCTGCCAGTCACCTTATCTATGCCCCTCATGATTTTATAAACATCTATGAGGTCACCCTTCAACCTCCTATGCTCCAGTGAGAGTACCCCCAGTCTGCCCAGCCTCTCCTTATAACTCAAGCCCTCCATTGCCAGCAACATTCTGGCAATTCTCTTCTGAACCCTCTCCAGCTTAATAATATCCTTCCTATACCAGGGCAATTAGATCTGGACATGGTGTTCCGGAAGAGGCCTCAAAAACAACTTGCACATCCTCAACATGACATCCCAACTCTGACACTCAAAGATCTGCGTGACTAAATTTGATCTGGGACATGTCAGTGTAGTGATTGGAATGAAGTAGGCCAGGTGGACCTTTTAGAATACAATTTCCCTGATTAGGGCTGTTCATCTGGTCCAATCAGGGACCCCAGGCTGACAGATATGAATGAGAGTGTTAAGGGTTCTGCTGACTCTCGGAGTCAGCTCTGTGCTAACTGGGTCAGTGTCATGTACTATGCGCATTTAAATAAAGGGTAACTTGATTACAGGATAACGACCTTCATGGAGTTATTTCAGCCAGCATGATATGCATTGTGTTAAACTACTTTAGTTATAGCTAGGTACCCACAAGCAGAACTGTCATTCCATTTTAATTCATTTTCAAAACCATTTTCCATTTATATGTTGGAACAGTTATCTCTGCCGTTCTATCTATTTTAGGAGGTAATTTTTGTAACTCAGTCACAAATTGCTGGCTAACTCTCTCTGTCACCAAAACTTATGTGTTCCCTAGTCCTGAATCCACAGTAAAACGGCAGTAATCCTCTATAGTTAAAGATTGAAAATATATATTTTGCAGAATCTGAATTGTTTTCATTTCGTTTAGCACCACAGGACAACAACAAGCAATTAATTTCTGCTGGACATCAATAGCCAGTGGTAAGTCATGACATGGTAATCATAAAACTGCAATGAATAACTGAAATGGAAGCAGAAGGTACTGGGGAAACTTGACAGGTCTGGCAGCTTCGTTGGAGAGAGAAACAAGATTAACATTTCCAGACTGATAAGACTCTTTTGGACTCGCAATGTTATTTTTGTTTTTCTCGCTCCCCACAGTTGTTGCCAGGCCTGCTAAGTATCTGCAGAGGTGTCTTTTTAATTTCCAATCTCCAGTAATTGCTTTGAGGAGCTGAAGTGCTTTATGCAAACACAGGGTTAAGCTGGAGAAACTCATCAGGCTCTGGTAGCATCTGTGGAGAAGGAATCAGAATTAAAGTTTCAAGTCTAACCTGACTCTTCTTCAGAACTCTGAGGCCACATTTAGAGTATTGCGTACAATTCAGGTCACTCCGCTATAAGAAGGATGCTATTAAACTGGAAAGGGTGCAAAAAAAGATTGACAAAGATGTAACTGAGACTGAAGGGTTTGAGTTATAAGAGCAGGCTAGATAGGCTGGGACTCGTTTCCCAGACTGTAGAAACCTGAAGGGTGATCTTATTGAGGCTTATAAAATCATGAGGGGCATAGATATGGTGAATAGCAAAAGTCTTCCCCAGGGTAAGGGAGTCTGAAATTAGACGGATGAGCAGAAAGATTTAAAAGGGACCTGAGATGCAACTTTTTTACACGTTGGTTGAATGTATATGGAACAACGTGTCAGAGGAAGTGGAGAAGTGAGACAATTGGATTGGTACATGGATAGAAACTTTAGAGGGATATGGGCCAAATGCAGGCAAATGGGACTAGTCCAGTTTGGGAAATCTGGTCAGCATGGGGAAGTTGGGCTGAAAGGTCATTTCCATGCTGTATGACTGTAACTACTTCAGAACCAAGTTCTGAGGAAAATCATGCCAGATTCAAAACATTAACTCGTTTTTTCTCTCTCTGCAGATGCCGTCAGACCTGCTGAGTTTCTCTAGCATTCTCTGTGATTGTTTCAGACATCCAGCATCCGCATTATTTTGATGTACTTGATGGTTTATTGGAGTCAAGGTTTATTTATTTTCCCTTGAAAATGTCTTGATGGGTCAAGACAATTTAAAGGTGAATTAAGATGGATGATGAAAGGTTACAACTATCCAGGGCATTGAATTTTAACATCCAATCCCAAGCCATTTATCAGCACCAGCACCAGTACTGTTCTATTCTCTAGTCCAAGCTAACACTTGAGGAACCAGAGGGCAATTCTGATTTGTCTATAGTGTTATCAAAGAGATACTGCCCAGTCTTACTGGGCAAAATGTACTTGGCTTGTTCATTAAGGCTCAAGAGGAGAAGTGAGATCAACAAAACAATCTCCCTCATCAGAATGCTATCAGCACCAATAACCCTTGATGGACACATTATTAACCTTATGGACTAAATGAGCCACAGTGGGTTTACAATGGATGAGCATGCTTGATTTATTGAATATATCTGAAAGGCTGAGGGACTTGAGGCTGTTTTCATTAGAGAGAAGAAGGTTGAGAAGTGTCTTCATTGAAACATATAAAATAATCAGAGGGTTAGATAGGGTGGATAGGGAGAGCCTTTTTCCTAGGATGGTGACGGCGAACACGAGGAGGCATAGCTTTAAATTGAGGGGTGAAAGATATAGGACAGATGTCAGAGGTAGTTTCTTTACTCAGAGAGTAGTAAGGGAATGGAATGCTTTGCCTGCAACGGTAGTAGATTCGCCAACTTTAGGTACATTTAAGTCGTCATTGGATAAGCATATGGATGTACATGGAATAGTGTAGGTTAGATGGGATTGAGACCGGTATGACAGGTCGGCACAACATCGAGGGCCAAAGGGCCTGTACTGTGCTGTAATGGTCTATGTTCTATGTTCTATGTTCTATCTCGAAGACTGTTTATTTGTATTCATGAGATGAGGGCACTGCTGGCTAGAACAGCATTTATTGCCCATCCCTAATTGCCTCGAGGGGAGTTTAAGAGTCAACTACTTCGCTATGGGTCTGGAGTCAAATGTAGGCCACACACAGACCAGCCAAGGATAAGACATTTCCTTTCCAAGGGACCCAAAATGGTTTTCCCGACAATGGATTCATTGTCATCATTAGATTTTAACTTCCAGAGTTTTATTGAATTCAAATTCTACCATCTGCCTTGGCAGGATTCGAACTCAGGTCCCCAGAACATTTCTGATCATTTCTGTGGAAGGGTCACTGGACCCGAAACATTAACTCTGTTTTTTCCCTCACAGCTGCTGCCAGGCCTGCTGAGCTTTTCCAGGTCACTACTTGGATCTCTGGGCTAACTGTCCAGTGGTAATACCACTAGGGTTGTGACCATTTGTTTTATGCAGCAGCTCCACCAAATTGCACCTAAAGTTATTGAAATGAGTACAAGAATGCATATAGATTTTAGTCACACAGAAAAAATATATGTTTCACAGGGAGTAAGTGGCACTTTTGTAATGTGGGAGGGAAGACCTTGAAGAAAAATTAAACTGAGAACCCTCAATTAAACGATGTTTGCATAATTAGATGTTCGCTTATTTTCATCTCCACTTGTGAATAATACCAAGCAAGGAGTCACGGGTAATCAGGTGTAGATAGGGAAATGGAGTTCAGGTCAGAGTCATGAGTGTTTCAAATGGCAAGAAGAACCTTGAGGGGCCGAATGGCCGACTCCGGCTATTAACTCATATGTTCCTATGATTCTCATTGGCCACTTTTAGCCCCGATCAATAGACAGGGTGAAGTGAATACTCAACTCTACAACTGAGAGCAGCAACATTTGGACAGCAAAATAAATGGCTGTTGGAAGGAGGTTGACAGATTCTTTTTGGCTGAATGTTAAACTGCTTTCCTATTTTTGCACAGCCCCTGCTGTGGGACAGCCTGCACAAAGCACAACTAGTGAGAAAAATCCAGAAACGAAATGTAAGTACAATTTTACATGTATTTATACATAGATTCACAAACTTTTATTTTGAACCAAAGTTATAGAGGCATTGAGTCGTACAGCATGGAAATAGACCCTTTGGTCCAAATTACGCATGCCGTTCATAATCCCAACCTAAACTAGTCCCACCTGCCTGCGCTTGGCCCACATCCAACCAGACATTTCGTATTCACTAAGTTATCTAAATATCTTTTAAATGTTTTAAATGTATCAACATTCATCACTGCCTCTGGAAGTTCATTCCAAACACAAACCACTGTCAGTGTCAAAACGTTGCTTTACATGTCTTTTTTTACATCTTTCTCCTCTCACTTTAAAACTATACCCCCTAGTCTTGAAATCCCCCATCCCAGAGGCTGTTCATGCTGTGTTTTGAACTTGGGTTCGAATACTGCAGCAAGCCCAGGACTGAAATGTCAACTTGAAGGTGAGGTGGCTTATTAACATGTCAAGCAACTGCGAAGTTGGCGGTCATTCCTACAGACAGTGCAGAGGTGTTCGACAAAGTGGTCACCCCTCCCCCCACCCCCCACTCTGCGTTTGGTCTCACCATTGTAAAGGAGGCTGCATTGTGAGTGGCGGGTGCAGTAGGCTAAATTGAAGGAAATACAAGGGAAATGTTACGTCACCTGAAAGGTGCGTTTGGGACCTTGGACAATGAGTAGCTAGGAGGTGAATAGGCAAGTGTTAAATCTTCTGTGATTGTTTGAGAAGGTGCTTCCAGACCTCATTGAGTCATAGAGCTGTACAGCATGGAAACAGACCCTTTGGTCTATCTCGTCTATGCTGACTAGATATCCTAAATTAATCCAGTCCCATTTGCCAGCATTTGGCCCATATCTGTCCAAATCCTTCCTATTTGTGCACCTGGATGCCTTTTAAATCTTGTAATTATATCAGCATCCACCACTTCCTCTGGCACTTCATTCCATACATGCGCCACCCTCTGTATGAAAAAGTTGTCCCTTAGATTCCTTTTAAATCTTCCCCCTCTCACTTTACACCTATATCCTTTACCTATCCTGGAGAAAAGCCTTTGCTCTTCATCCTATCCACACTCCTCATGAGTTTATAAACCAATACAAGGTTGCGCCTCAGCCCCCAACACTCCAGGGAACATAGCCCCAGCCTATTCACCCTCTCCCTACAGCTCAAACCATCTAAACCTAACAACATCCTTGTAATTCTTTTCTGAACCTTTCAAGATTAAACTGCTGAGTTTCTCCAGCATTCTTCATGTTTGTTTCAGAATTACAGCACACGCAATAGTTTGCTCTTAATTTGATCGGGCTAAGGTGTTTTATGCTGTATAATAGCATGGGTAGAGGATTGACCGAACTAATAGGAGGCAGAGAATAAAGGAGACATTTTCAGGACGGCAATGGATGCCACAGGAATCAGTGCTGGGGACAGAATTACTCAAACTATGTATTAATAACTTGGAGAAAAGAAATGTGAAATGCAACATTCATTTCACATTCACTTCAAAGAGTTATTTGGTGGCAATGTTCAATTCTGCCCAGCTGTAGGCTACTTGTGCGGTTTTCAGTAGATTGTTCAGGACAGTTCAATGTTCACTGATCAGGAATTGAAAAGACTGAAGGTTTTTAAGTACCTCAAGCAGAAAGAGCAGCAATCTCCATGCCGTAATGAATTGCTGAGCTCCATTGTTGAAACAAAACAAACAGCTGACCTACTCTGAATCCATGTGGCTGGTATCCTACTGGACGTGAAGAGCAGTTGGACATCTCTATTGTTAGAACAAACTCAGGAAGAAGTTTTAGGAGTTGGCAGGCAGCTAAGAGTTGCAGTTAGGACTCAAATGCATTCTTATGGAGCTGAGAAAGTGGAAAGTGCCTGTGAGCATTGATACTTCAGCGCAACTGAGAGAGTGGGGGCTTGCAAGCCAAATTTGCTGGATATAACTGAGCAACTTTGGCAATTAGATCATTGGATGTGGGGATAGGAGTGAGAACCAGAGAAGGGACTGGCTCAGTGAAGCTTGTTGAAAAGTTGGAGTTATCCTTGAAAATGAGCACCAGAGTGCAGTTTTGGAGTTCAAACCCTGGAAAGGAATGTTATAGACCAGAACAGGATTTGTTGCTGAGGCAGTCATTAGAGTCAAGGAGAGGGGAGTTATTCTAGTCACACTAATCCATGGGTCAGAACATAGAATAAACATAGTTTATTTCTAACTGGCAATTAAATGCCTAATTTATATCAGATTATGATCAAAAAATATATATTTTTATTTGTTCATGTGCTGTGTGACAACTGGCCACACCAGTATTAATTAAACATTTCTACCAGCCCTGGTGAAGGTGGTGAACTTTGTTTTTGAAACACTGTAGTCCTTGGAGTATCATGATACCCATAATGCTGCTAGGAAGAGAGTTGCAGGGTTTTGACCCACAGCAGTGAAGGAATGGCAATAGACTTCCAAATCAGGATGTTTCGTAGAAGGAGGTCTTGCACCTAAATGGTGTTCCTATGCATCAGCTACCCCCTGTCCTTCTGGCTAGTAGAGGTTGAAAGTTTGGAGTTTTGATGAGTGATTGCAGTACATCTTCCAGATAGTGCACACTGTGAATTAGCAGTGAATGTTTAAAGTGGCAGATGTGATGCCACTCAAGTGGATGGCTTTGTCTTGAGTAGTGTCAAGCTTCTTGAGTGTTTTTGGAGTTACAGTCACCCAGTCAAGTAGAATGTATTCCACCATGCTCCTGTTGTGTGCCTTGTATGCAATAGACAGGCACTGGCCTAAAGGAAAATGAGTCAATGGCCCCAGAATTCCTATACCACTCCCTGCTTTTGCAGCTGCAGTTCAATTTCTGGTCAGTGTTAGTCCCAAGATTTTGATAGTGGGTGATTCAGTGATGGCAATGTTATTGAATATTTAATAGTGATGGCTGGCTTATTCCTTACTCATTTCCAAGGGAGGTGGGATCTGTACAAGTCTGGTAGCCTACACCCGAAGCTGAAGTGGGGCCAACCTATCCTTGCAATGGGGTTTGCTAATGCTGTTGGTGGATAGTGTAGTAGAGGGGCTGTGGATGTCTGGAACTAATATTCTGAAAGGGTAGTAGATGCCAGAGCTATTGTAACATTTAAGAAGTCCTTAGATGATCACTTGAAGCACCATAGTACACAAGGCTATGGACCAAGTTCTGGATAAGGGGACTAGAGTAATAGGTGCATGATAACATGCATGACACAATGAGCCAAGAGATCTATTTCTTTTACTCTAATGATTGGAATTCCTGAAACAGTCCTTTGAATACTGTTTTCTAATGGCACTTCTGTGTACTTTAGATTTTCACGTTTGTATTTCCAGCTTAACCTCCATTATCTCTGCAGCGCCATCAAAGGAATTCCCACTTTATGCTGCAGTTAATAAGAAGAAGCATAAGGGAAATTGTAAGTACAGCCTTGTTTATTCTTGCACTAATGCATAGATTTTGAAACTTCTCTCTGCCACCACAAAGCTAGCAATATGCAATGTGTTTTACAGCTTTTCTGATAGACATTAATTCATTTCAATATTATTACATTGTAACAGAGGACAAGGGAATTGCATTTATATTATCTTTCAAGGATCATTTCTCTCTCTCACTCTCTCTCTCTCTCTCATTTATATATTTATATCCTGTCTCAGGAAATTAAATATATAGCTTAGAATGTGCCCAGTGTTAGCACGGAATAAATCAAAGCCTGTGTATTTGTCTTTCCTGATGAGCCAATGGCTGCGCTCAGTCCCGACTTAGCCACTCAGAATTCCCGCAGGTGACACAGCGACTCAGTGGTTAGCACTGCTACCTCACATCAGGATCCCAGCGTTCAATTCTACCCTGAAGTGACTGTCTGTATGGAGTCTGCATGTTCTCCCTGTGACTGTGTGCCTTTGCTGCATGGGATGCTCTTCAGAGGATTGGTGTCGGCTCAATAGACTGAATGGCCTGCTCCCCACACTGTAGACATTCTGAAACACTGAGGTTTGTTTCACCCGCATATGTGCTCGGAAAAGCTTGCTGTTGCTGAAGAGTTGGAGTTATTCTGGTAAATGAGCACTGGAGTACAATTTAAGAGAGCATAGAGCCAGGAAAGGAGTGTTATCGACAAAAGCAGGATCCGTTATCGAGGCCATCATTAGAATCAAGCAGAGGGGAGTGCACTGTCATTCTAGTCACCTTAATCCGGAGGTCAAAGCATAAAATAAATATAGCTTTTTCCAGTAGTCAACTAATTACCTGATCCATATCAGGTTATGCTCAAAAATATTATTTTTATGTGTGTGTCACTGGCTAGGCTAGCATTTATTTACCATTCCTAGAGAAGGTAGTGGTGATCTGCCTTCTTGAAAAACTGTAATCCATGTACAGTTTATATTGCAAGTTTATTAACACTCTGGCACATCCCACAACTTGTGATTCTCTACTCGCATCAGAGCAGCCTGTGTGGAGCTGGTGTGTTATTGATATCTAGTGTGGAAAACAATCAGAGCCACTCTGAAAAGCCTTGCCTACATTCAGGGCTGGTATGTGTCGCAATTTCCCTTTTGTCCCTTTCAGCATATGATCCAAATCACTGTTCTACTGCACACCTGGAATTTGACAGCCATCACTCGACAGGATAGGATTTCCCACGATCGGGAGGTGCAGTGCATGTACCATCTTTACAGTGTGGGAAGCAGGCCATTCAGTCCATCGAGCCCACAGCAACCCTCTGATGAGCATCCCATGCAGACCCATCCATCCGTGTAGGCTGGCATTTCCCATGGCTAATCCACTGAGCTTACACACCTTTGGGCTGTGGGAGAAAAAGCACACAGTCACAGGGACAACATGCAGACTCCATACAGGCAGTCACTTCAGCGTAGAATTGGAAGGAGTGATATCTCATTTCAGGTTTTTGACTCCGTTATTAACTGAGCTCTAGACTGGAAAGGGGAAAGTGAACAATTCCACACATCACCTTTTCGAAAAACCTGGGTGTCCTTTGAGATTCCAAATCAGAGTTGGGCACTGCCCTCTCAATCATATCAAGCTTCAGAGTAGAAAATAGTGGCTCTGTGAAATTGTTTGCAAGTGTTGCAAGGGAATCATAGTGGTGGATGTTCTATTTCAGGATTTCACTAATAAAGAACTGCTCTCACTTTGCTGTGGCATTTAAGGTGTTATCTATTCTACTAGAAACAACAATACCCCTGTAGCAACTGGTGATTATTGTTAAGTGCAGAACATCCTTGTTTAACATTGGGTTCTGTCTGATTTAACCAGGTCAAATGCTGTAGGATTTCTGTTCTTCTGTGTCTTTCTGTTACTACAAGGTGTTGACTGGCAATCATTAAACTGTAATTTCAATGCTCATTCGAAGTGACTTTCCCATTACGGTAATCAAAAATTTTCAGTATTACTCAGCTGACAGCACAAGTTGGTGGGAAATGTAGTATTACTGCAAACTTCGTTTTAACCTTATGAACTAGCACTCGTGATTCAACCAGCAAAAAATATATACCGCGGCATTTACTGTATTATTCTGTCCAATTACCATAGATTTTTATTTATTTATACAAATATAAATATGCTTGTTGTTCAATGAATGGCCACATGAAATATCAACAGTTGATTCAATCTCCAGTCTGCCTTGCATACTGCATTCAATTCTGGTCTCCCTGCTAGAGGAAGGATGTTGTGAAACTTGAAAGGGTGCAGCAAAGATTTACAAGAATGTTTCCTGGGTTGGAGGGTTTGAGCTATTGCGATAAGCTGAATAGGCTGGGGCTATTTTCCCTGCAGTGCTGGCGGCTGAGGGGTGTCCTTGGAAAGGTTTATTAACTGATGAGGAGCATGGGTAGAGTAAATAGACAAGGTCTTTCCCCCAGAGTAGAGGAGTGCAAAACTAGAGGTTCAAGGTGAGCGGGGAAGATTTGAAAGGGACGTAAGGAGCAACTTATTCACGCAGGAGGTAGAGCGTATGTGGAATGAACTGCCGAAGGAAGTGTTGGAGCCTGGTACAATTACAGTATTGAAAAGGCATCTGGATAGGTACATGAATAGACAGAGTTTAGAGGGAAATGGGCCAAATGCTGTTAATTGGGACTAGGTTAATTTAATACATCTGGTTGGCATGGACAAGTTAGACGGAAGGGTCTGTTTCCCTTCCTGTGCTGTACGACTTTGTAATTCCTCAAATACCACGGTCTCTCAGAGGGTGCAAGTGTGAAGGCTTTCTATTGCCAAGCTTAACTTTAGGCAAATAGAACATAGAACATAGAACATAGAACAGTACAGCACAGAACAGGCCCTTCAGCCCACAATGTTGTGCCGACCATTGATCCTCATGTATGCACCCTCAAATTTCTGTGACCATATACATGTCCAGCAGTCTCTTAAAAGTTGCATTATTTTTAAGTGATTTATGTATAAATGTGTAAATACAGTGATGTGTCTTCCTTTGTTTGTATCCTTAGTGCCTGTTTTTACATTGATTATGTGGACCTCTTGAGGAACTGAAATATTTGATAAACTAGCACAATCCTGGTCTAGAGACAGTAGGAACTGCAGATGTTTGAGAATCTGAGATAACAAGGTATAGAGCTGGATGAACACAGCAGGCCAAGCAACATCAGAGGAGCAGGAAGGCTGACGTTTCGAGCCTAGACCCTTCTTGAGAAATCCTGGTCCAATAGGTACCAATTGATAAAAGATTTGCTGAATTTGGATTTGACACAGCAGGGAATGTAAATCCAATGTGAGATCTCACCAGGTTTAAAAGTTGCTCAAAGACTCCTTGACCTTCTTGACACTTGTAAAACCTAACTGTTGACCCCACTGCCATGCCAGATCAACTTGATGGTTTATAAAGTAGAGCACTGCTGCTTGAGCTCTCTTCAGTATTGTGTGCAGTTCAGATGCTCGTACTCCAGGGACAGTGAGTAAAGCTGAAGGAAACATAATAAAGCTTTACAAGAATGATACCAGAACTGAAACGTTTCCCTAACCAGAAGGATTGAACGGGCTGCTGCTGTTTTCTCTCGAAACGATGCACCTGAATAGTGAACTGAAAGAGGCCTTTCTGATTAAAAAAAAGGGATTTAATAAGGTTGGAGCAAAAATAAGGTTTCCAATGTGAGGAAGTGCAAAAGGATAAGGTACTTTTGAATAAGTGTAATAAATAGTTTGGGGGATGTTTGGGAAAAGCCAGTGATATCATTGGCTTCACAGTGGGTCAATGGTAAGCACTGCACCAGGGGCCGAAGCTTGATCTGAGCCTCAGGCAACTGTTTGTGTGGATTTTGCATATTCTCCTTTTGGGTTTGCTCTGATTTACTTCCACAGTGCAGAGATATCCCGGATCGGGTGGATTGGCCATGCTAAACTGCCCATAGTATCCAGGGATGTGTAGTCTAAATAGATACGCAATGGGAAATGTAGGGCTACAGGAATAGGGTAGGGGCTTCGATTGGGTAGGGTGGTCTTCAGAGGGGCTCAATGGGCTGAATGGCCTGCTTCCACACTGTAAGGATTCGATCACTCACTGGGTTCGTAATCTAGCATCCCAGTCAATAGCTGCAGACATTTTGGTTCAACATTGGCACCCGGACAAATTTAAATTCAGTTCATAAGCACTACAAAAACCCCGCTGGTTCAGTTAATTCCCTGAGTGAAGGAAATCATGGTCAAGCTTAGGTGTGATTCCAGGCCAAGACTAATGCTGTTGGTGTTTGACTGCCCTCCAAACTTGATTTTCAAGTAAACAAAGTGTGGAGCTGGATGAACACAGCAGGCCAAGCAGCATCTCAGGAGCACAAAAGCAGAAGTTTCGGGCCAAGACCCTTCATCAGAGAGGGGGATGGGGAGAGGGTTCTGGAATAAATAGGGAGAGAGGGGGAGGCGGACCGAAGATGGAGAGAAAAGAAGATAGCTGGAGAGGACAGTATAGGTGGGGAGGTAGGGAGGGGATAGGTCAGTCCAGGGAAGACGGACAGGTCAAGGAGGTGGGATGAGGTTAGTAGGTAGGAAATGGAGGTGCGGCTTGAGATGGGAGGAAGGTATGGGTGAGAGGAAGAACAGGTTAGGGAGGCAGAGACAGGCTGGGCTGGTTTTGGGATGCAGTGGGGGGAGGGGACGAGCTGGGCTGGTTTTGGGATGCAGGGGGAAGGGGAGATTTTGAAACTGATGAAGTCCACATTGATACCATTGGGCTGCAGGGTTCCCAAACGGAATATGATTTGCTGTTCCTGCAACCTTCGGGTGGCATCATTGTGGCACTGCAGGAGGCCCATGATGGACATGTCATCTAAAGAATGGGAGGGGGAGTTGAAATGGTTCATGACTGGGAGGTGCAGTTGTTTATTGCGAACCGAGCGGAGGTGTTCTGCAAAGCGGTCCCCAAGCCTCCGCTTGGTTTCCCCAATGTAGAGGGAGCCACACCGGTTACAGTGGATACAGTATACCACATTGGCAGATGTGCAGGTGAACCTCTGCTTAATATGGAAAGTCATCTTGTGGCCTGAGATGGGGGTGAGGGAGGAGGTGTGGGGGCAAGTGTAGCACTTCCTGCGGTTGCAGGGGATGGTGCCGGGTGTGGTGGGGTTGGAGGGCAGTGTGGAGCGGACAAGGGAGTCACGGAGAGAGTGGTCTCTCCGGAAAGCCGACAAGGGTGGGGATGGAAAAATGTCTTGGGTGGTGGGGTCGGATTGTAGATGGCGGAAGTGTCGGAGGATGATGCGTTTCAAGTAACGCATTTCACAGAACAATTAGTGTTGGGTAGTAAATGCTGACCAAGCCATTGATGTCTGCATCCCATTTGCGCAAGTTGAGTGAGTGTTCAAAGCTATAGCTGGTGTGGATCAATGTAATGTTTTCTAACTTTGGGAGCAAAAGCAGCATGGCAGATTATATTCTGAGTGGAAAAGCGAGAGGTGCAATGAGGCTTGGCTGGCCTCCCACCCCAGTTGCTGAAGATAAACTTTGCAGGAGCAGCAGGCGGTAAGAAAGGCAAACGGTATGTTGTCCTTAATAATGACAGGATTGGAATACAGGAGCAGGGATGTCTTGCTGCAACTGTACAGGGCCTTGGTGAGACCACACCTGGAGTATCATGAGCTATTTTGGTCTCCTTATCTGAAGAAAGATGTTCTGGTGATGGAGGGAGAGCAACGACAGATTCATATAGATGGCAAGGCTGCCTTATGGTGAGAGACTGGACTGGCGAGGATTATTTTCCCTGGACTGTACAGAATGAGGGAGGGGGAATCTTAGTGAGACCTATAAAGTCCTGACAGGACAAGACAGGGCAAATACAGGAAGAATGTTCCCAATGACTGGAGAGGTCAGAGCCAGGGGTCGCAGTTGAAGGGTATGGCATAGGCCATAAAACAAAGTTACTGGAAAAGCTCAGCAGATCTGGCAGCATCTGTGAAGGAAAAAACAGAGTTAACGTTTTAGGCCAGGTGACCCTTCCTCAGAAATGACCCTACCTCTGAAACTCCTGAGGAAGGGTCACCAGATCTCAAATGTTAACTCGGTTTTCTCCTTCACAGATGCTGTCGGGCTTTTCCAGCAACTTTGTTTTTCTACCTGATTCACAGCATCTGCAGTTCTTTCAGTTTTTATTATGGTATAGGCCATTTTGGATTTAGATATGGAGAAATGTCTTCACCCAGGAAGTGGGGAGCCTGTGGAATTCTCTGCCACAGAAAGCATTCGGGGTCAAATAATTAAACATTTTCAAGAAGGAGTTAGATATATTTCCTGGAGCTAAAAGATCAAAGGTAATGGGAAGAGAGGGAAACAGGGGACTGAGTTAGATGATCAGCCTTGATCATACTGAATAGAGGAGGAAGGCTCAAAGTGTCAAATGGCCTACCTCTGTTCCCATTTACTATGTTTCGATAAACGAACAAAGGATAATCCAGGGTGTGTTTAGATTATAGATCTTGCTACCACAAGAAAAGCTTTGATGCCTAAGGGAAGATGGATAATTTTGTTTTAAATTCACTAGCAAGAAATCACTGGCTGACCAGGCATTTATTGCCCATCCCTAATTGCCCCTTGAGAAGGTGGAGGTGAGCTGCCTTTTAGAACTGCTGCACATTGACCCATAACCATTTCCTTCTCACAACTTTGAAACAATCAAGTAGCTTGCTGGGCCATTTCATAGGGTAACTGAGAGTCAATGACATTGCTGTGGGTTGGGAGTCACATGTGGGCCAGACAGCGTGAGGATGACATTAGTGAGCCAGATGGGTTCTTCCAACAATTGGTTATGGCTTCATGGTCATCTGCACATTTTCAATTAGATTCAAATTTCACCATCTGCTATGACAGGATTTGAACCCAGGTCCTCAGGGCATGAGCTGAGTGTTTGGATTATTACGTCTAGCGATAATACCACTAGGCCATCACCTTCCATGAAAGGGAAGTAAGGGAGAAAGAATGAAAGGTTATGGAACGAGAGTGAGATGAGTGACAGTGGAAGAACACTTGGATGAAGTGTGAAAACCAGGACAGGTCCTTCCCACTGAATATAACGAAGCTGTGCTGCAAAATCCTCCAGGAGAGGGCGGGGGGAAAGTACAATAAATGTCGCTACGTTTTTGATGATGCCATTATTTTCGGACCCAGCCTGCCACTTTAACGTGTAGTCTTTGTGTTGCAGAAACCGTTAGCCATGGAAAGCTCCCACCAGCCTCGAAGGTAGGAGCTTAAAATTTTGAAGTAAACTACTGAGGACATTTGAAGTTGGAAAATAACACGGCTTACGATGTACCTGATAACTGGCGTGCTGTCAGTCTATTTTTACAGCAAATCTAGTTACCTTTACCCACGTTGTACGATCCTTGTTGATAGACTAAATGATACCATGCAATTAATGCAGACCATAAAAACAATTTCTTAATTCAGGCTCACAGGCCATGCTGTGAAATAAGAACGCACTCACATCTAAGAGCTGGAGTTTAATGATTCTGCAAGAGACGACAGTCCCAGAAAGTACTGTCCCATTAGAGAGAGAGAGAAATGACTCGTGATGATTAACAAGTCTCACAGTAATCTCTCAGCCGATGTGGCAATGGAACCCATGTTGTTGAATGAGTGATGGTTTCTTGTCGCTTGTACTTTACAACGAGCAACACAGCCTGGCACCATTCAAATACACCAAGAATAAAAGGATAAAGGCGAAAGAAAGTTTGACTTTGCCCCACCACCTCCACGATGATCCTGAGCCCTGAGGCAGCTGAACAACGGCACTCCCACTGCCACCTGTGCTGGACTCACCAACGTCTTAGCTGCCATTTCTTCGTCGCTGAGCCCCCATCGCTGATGGGGGCGTGAAGGGCAGGTCCTGTGCTGGATTCACATTCACTCCGCAACCAGGAGCACCCCGACCAAGCCTACAATAACGAGGATCCCCCTGCTCTGTGCCTCACACAACCAGGAGCTCCCAGGCTCCAGGCCTACAACAACTAGAATCCACCAGTTCCATGCCTGACACAAACAGGAGCCCCTTGGCTATGGGCCGATCACAACCAGGAGCTCCCAGGCTCCAGGCTCCAGGCCCTCAACAACTAGGATCCCATGACTCCACGCCTAACACAAACAGCAGCCCCCTGGCTATGGACCTATCACAACCAGGAGCTCCCAGGCTCCAGGCCTACGACAACTAGGATTCCCCGACTCCATGCCTAACACAAACAGGAGCCCCCTGGTAGTGGGTCTACCACAACCAGGAGCTCCCAGGCTCCAGGCCTACAACAACTAGAATCCACCAGTTCCATGCCTACCACAAACAGCAGCCCCCTGGCTATGGGCCTATCACAACCAGGAGCTCCCAGGCTCCAGGCCTACAACAACTAGGATCCCCGACTCCATGCCTATCACAAACAGCAGCCCCCTGGCTACGGGCCTATCACAACCAGGAGCTCCCAGGCTCCAGGCCTACAACAACTAGGAATCCCCAACTCCATACCTAACACAAACAGGAGCCCCCTGGCAGTGGGTCTACCACAACCAGGAGCTCCCAGGCTCCAGGCTCCAGGCCCTCAACAACTAGGATCCCATGACTCCATTCCGAACACAAACAGCAGCCCCCTGGCTATGGGTCTATCACAACCAGGAGCTCCCAGGCTCCAGGCTCCAGGCCCTCAACAACTAGGATCCCATGACTCCATGTCTAACACAAACAGCAGCCCCCTGGCTATGGGCCTATCCCAACCAGGAGCTCCCAGGCTCCAGGTCTACAACAACTAGGATTCCCCGACTCCATGCCTAACACAGACCCACTGTCAGGGGGCTCCTGTTTATCACAACCAGGAGCTCCCAGGCTCCAGGCCTACAACAACTAGAATCCACCAGTTCCATGCCTACTACAAACAGCAGCCCCCTGGCTATGGGCCGATCACAACCAGGAGCTCCCAGGCTCCAGGCCTACAACAACTAGGATCCCCCAACTCCATGCCTAACACAAACAGGAGCCCCCTGGCAGTGGGTCTATCACAACCGGATCTGCCAATGTGGTATACTGTATCCACTGTACCCGGTGTGGCTTCCTCTACATTGGGGAAACCAAGCAGCGGCTTGGGGACCGCTTTGCAGAACACCTCCGCTCGGTTTGCAACAAACAACTGCACCTCCCAGTCGCGAACCATTTCAACTCCCCCTCCTATTCCTCAGACAACATGTCCATCGTGGGCCTCCTGCAGTGCCACAATGATGCCACCCGAAGGTTGCAGGAACAGCAACTTATATTTCGCTAGGGAACCCTGCAGCCTAATGGTATCAATGTGGACTTCACAAGCTTCAAAATCTCCCCTTGCCCCCACTGCATCCCCAAACCAGCCCAGTTCTTCCCCTCCCCCCACTGCATCACACAACCAGCCCAGCTCATCCCCTCCCCCAACTGCATCCCAAAACCAGCCCAGCCTGTCTCTGCCTCCCTAACCTTTTCTTCCTCTCGCCCATCCCTTCCTCCCACTTCAAGCCACACCTCCATTTCCTACCGACTACCTCATCCCACCTCCTTGACCTGTCCATCTTCCCTGGACTGACCTATCCCCTCCCTACCTCCCCACCTATACTCTCCTCTCCACCTATCTTCTTTTCTCTCCATCTTCGGTCCGCCTCCCCCTCTCTCCCTATTTATTCCAGTTCCCTCTCCCCATCCCCCTCTCTGATGAAGGGTCTAGGCCCGAAACATCAGCTTTTGTGCTCCTGAGATGCTGCTTGGCCTGTTGTGTTCATCCAGCTTCACACTTTGTTATCCTGGTCTACATGTGAGTCCAGATCCACTGCAACATGGTTGCCTCTTCACTACCCTCTGGCCAATTTGGGATGGGTAATAAATACTGGCCTAGTCAACAATGCCCTCATCCCACAAATGAATAAATATAAGTCTCAATCTTAAATATACACAAAGACTCTGCTGCACAGCTCTCTGCCTTAAGGAGTTCCAAAGACTCACAACCCTTTGAGAGAGGAAATTACTGCTCATCCCAGTCTTAAATTTGCATTCATTCATCCTGCAACTGTGCTTTCTGGTCCTAGACTCTCTCATGTGTGGAAACGGCATTCACCCTTTAAAATATCCTTAAGAATCCTGTATGTTTCAATAAGATCGCCTCTCATTCTTCCAAATTCCAATGAGTGTAGCCCCAACCTGTTTAACATTTGCTCACAAGGCAATCTCTCCACACCAGAAATCATCCAAGTGAACTCAGTGTGGTAGCTGATATGTTCTGCAACAATGGACTTGAGTGTAGTGCCTGAACTCCAGTACTGAACCAGCTCCAATTGACTTATTTCACACTGCCTGTTTTAAAACAAAATGTATACACTGCTATCGAGTGTGGTAGAACAGCATCAACTGGATTTTGGATTGAATGCTGGATCTTTTACAAGAGTCCAAGTGACGCTAATCTATTTGCTTTACAGCTGAGTGAACCTCCTTGTCATTAGGCTGACCTACAACATCCAGACACTGGCTCCAAAACTATCACCATAATTTCCACCAGAAGTGCACGTCATTATGCTTCTCTGAAACTGTAACCACCAGGATATGTTCATCAGTTGCTGTTGTGAATTATCTCTGTTACAACTTTCACTTTGGAATCTGCACAGTACTCCAGGACAATTTCTGATACATGGATATCATTGGAATTCATTCAACTGTCTCTGCTATGTTCTTGCCCAAGCCATGAGTGCCCATCTCTTTTTCTTCCTTTATCACCTATTTTGAGAATCCCTACAGTGCAGGAGCAGGCTATTTGGCCCATCAAGTCCAACATCAAACCTCCAAACAGCATCTCACCCACCCCTTGTAAAGCTGCATTTCCCAGTGGCTCATCCTCCTACCCAGCATATCCTTGGACACTATGGGGCAGTTTAGCGTGGCCATTCCCCATGAACTGGCACATCTTTGGACTGTTGGAGGAAACTGGAGACCATGAAGGAAACCCACACAGACACGGGGAGAATGTGCAAACTTTATACGAATAGTCACTCGAGGCTGGATTCAAACCTGGGTCCTTGGCGCAAGGAGGCAGCAGTGCTGAACACTGAGCCACTGTGCCCCCTCACCAGACTCTCACCATCTGAGACTTATTTCTTGCTTTGTTGACCCTTTCCTCAGTAAACTGCAGACAAGGCAGTTTCCCTTCCCACCTCCAATACTAGTTAGCGTTGTAAAATATTCCTTCTCTCTGGGTACCGTCCCCTGACTTTCATATTTGTGGTTAGCTGCCCTGGCTCTGGCATTATGGTCAAACCAGGAGATCAACCCTGCTTCAATAAAGTGTGCAGTAGGGCATGCCAGGGGCAGTGGGCATAGCTAAATATTAGGTACCCAACCTGGTGAAACATACAACACAAGATTTTTTGCATTTTTTTATAATTCATTCATGGGATGAGGGCATTACTGGCTAGACCAGCATTTATTGTCCATCCTTAATTGCCCAGAGGGCAGTTAATCGTCAAACATATTGCTGTGAGTCTGGACTCTCATGTAGTCCAGACCAGGTAAAGATAATGGTTTCCTTCCCTAAGGGACAATAATTCACCAGACAGGTTATTCCAACAGTTGACAATGGTTTCATGGTTTTCATTAGACTTTTATTTCCAGATTTTTATTGAATTCAAATTCCACTGTCAGCCTTGGTGGGATTTGAACATGGGTCCCTAGTACCTTATTTTTAACAAAACTCTGCCACCATTATCCCAGCTGTACCAAATCCTGTGTTCGCTCTATGCTTGTTGACCTACCTGGGCTCCCATCACCATTTCCATTATAAAATTCCCGATTTCACACATAAAACTCTCCTTGCTTTAACACACCCCATCCCTTGACATTGTCTACTCTCCCAGGAGCTCTCTGTTTCTCCAAATCTGACCCTTTGAGCCATTTGCCTCACAACTGGCTGCCCTCCCTTCTGCTATCTCAGACTGTAGCTTTGCAATCTTGCCGCTGAACCTTGCTGACTCTCTAACTTTCTAAATTCCTCTGAACATCCACCTGAAGACCTAAAACCCAAACTTTCTTTAGTTACTCATGGACATAGGCATTTTGTGTCTGACTCCAGTTGCCCTTGAGAAGGTGGTGGTGAGCTGCCTTCTTGAACCGCTGCTGTCCATGTGGTGTAGGTTGACCCACAATGCCCTCAGGGAGGGAATTCCAGGATTTTGATCCAGCTACAGTGAAGGAATAGTAAAACATTTCCAAGTGGTTGTCGGTTTGGAAGGTGCTGCCCAAGAGTCTTTGGTGAATTTCTGCAGTGCATCTTGTAGACGATACACACTGCCGCTACTGAGCATCAGTGGTGAAAGGAGCAGATGCTTGTGGATGTGGTGTCAAGCAAACAAGGGCTACTGTGCCCTGGATTGGTGTCCATCTTCTTGAGTTTTGGTGGAGGCACATTCATCTATGCAAGTGGGGAGTATGCCATCACAATCCTGACTTGTGCTTTGTAGATTATGGACAGGTTTTTGGGAGGCAGAAAGTGAGTTACTTGCCACAGTTTTTCTAGTGTTTGACCTACTCTTGTAGTCACTGAGTTTATGCGGCAAGGCCAGTTGAGTTCTGCTCAATGGTAACCTGCAGGATGTAGATAGTGGATGGTGATGGATGGCTTTAAATTGCTTGAGCTTTGTTGGAGCTGCACCCATCCAGATTTTTATCCACCCCCTCTTTAAAATTGAAGGCAGTTTATTTCTGGTCTTATTACAATGGTGCAAAGAACCTTGGGTACTTTATCCTCGTTTAAAACTGCTAGGTGTATGCAGCTTGTTGATGGATGGGGATAAGTGGAGGGAAGAGAATCAGGGAAGGATGAGGGCTGATAATGAAGGAGGGGAGAAGGATCAGAGAGAGTGGACGCTGAGGGGAATATTTTGTTTGCTTCGGATGGCTATGAACCTTCTCCAAATTGGCTTTGATTCAAACCCAGTTTAAAGTAATGTCAAGGAAACCAAAGCAAGTGATAAGGGTTACTGATAATTTCTGAGCCCCCAGATAGGTCCAGCATCTTTATTTTGTTGTTTTGTAATGGAAGAATAACCTTTCCTGACTTGGGCTTCAACGACATTGGTCTCAGTGTGAGTTCCGTATAAAATTAATGATTAACCTGCCTGCAATGACTGACAATTAATATTGACAGATATTTTATTTTAAGTTAATGCATTCATTGGCATGAATCAATTGTTTCATGTCAAATCTCCTGGTGGTCCTGAGCAGGTGTGTATTTTATACATGTGCAGGAGACCAAGATCCAAACCTGGATTTAAACGTTGTTCAAAAGTTATCAATGTCACTGTGAATTATCGTCAACATGATCTATCATAAAATCACATGGTGGGAGGATGTGGCAATATAGAGAGATCTGAATGTCATAGAGTGGTACAGGTTTACAGCATGGAAACAGGCCCCTCAGCCCAAATCCTCCATGCCGATTATGTTTCCCAGACTGAACTAGTCCCATTTGCCTGCAATTGGTCCATATTCCTCTCATCCTTTCCTATTCATGGACCTGTCCAAATGTCTGTGTCCATCATGGTTTTTCTAATCTCCATAAGTTCATAACTCAGCCTCCAATATTCTGGGAAAAATGTTCCAGCCTATCTATCCTCTCCTTATAACTCATACCCTCCAATCTTAGTAACACCCTTGTAATTTTTTTTATTTTTTGCATTCTTTCCAGTATAATAGCAACTCTCCTATAACAGGGCAACCAGAATAGTACACAGTACTCCAAATGTGGCCTCACCAAATTCTTATACAGCTGTAATGAAATAATACAGCTGTAACATGTCCTTGTGCATCAATTGCATGCAAAGCCCTGCAAAAATGAGGAAGACAAATAGAATATTGGCTTTTATTGTAAAAGAATTGGAGTCTAAAAGTAGGGACATTGTGTGGAGTATTAGTGAGGCTGCATTCTGAGAACAAAGTATAATTGGATCACCTTAAGGAGGGGTTTATTTATGCTGAAGGCAGTTCCAAAAATTCAATGGCTGGCTTCTGAGGAGGTAAAGGTGTCGTTTTATGAGGGCAAGATTTAGTATTTTTCTCCATTACTCATTGGAGTTTGGATAGATTCAAGAATCAGAGGGAGCATGACGAGGTGAATGTGGATAGGGTACTTCTCCTCATAAAGGAGGAAGCACAGTTTCAAAATAAAGGGTCTCCCATTTAATTCAGAGATGAGGAGAGTCATCTTGTCCCACTTGAGTGTGTTTGGCCAATTTCCCCCAAACATTTCCTATTAATGAGCTTATCCAAACATATTTTAAACCTTATAACTTTGCTGCATCCACCACTTCCTCTGGAAGTTCATTCCACACATGAAACACTTGCTGTAAAAATATTGCCCTTCACCTCTTTTTAAATCTTTCTCTTCTCACCTTAAAAATATACCCTCTAATCTTGAAATCCCCTATTCTAGGGAATAGGCAAGTGCCATGCAGCGTATCTAAAACCGTCATGGTTTAGCAAATTATTAGTGTTTAGAATGCAATCCCTCCCCAGAAGCAGAACAGGTTTGGGTAAGGAATATATTCAAGGCCAAGTGAGCCATGTTTTGACTGACAATGAATCAAAGGCTATGGGGAACAGACAAAAAAGTGAAGTTAGGGGCGCATTAGATCAGCAATGATCTAATTGAATGACAAAGGATGTTCAAGGTTTTGAACAGAATACTCCTTTTATTTATCTTCTCTTGGTGATTACACCATAAAAAATAGCTGTTTGGCTGAACTGATCTATGTCAGTGTTGATGTGCCCTCATAAGCCTTCTCTCATCTTATTTTACAAATTACCATCTTTGTATTCCTCTCTCCCTCATCTAACTTCCCTTTAAAGTTTGAATATTTGTCTGGGTTGATGGTAATCAATGAATTTATGTTGTTGTTAAATTGCATGACAGATGGCTGTTTATCTTTTTCCAGACTAAAGAGTTTTTTCAATAAAAGTGGTTGATATTCAGAAAGGAATAATGAAGACCTCTGTGGCTTGTGATCAAGATTCTAAAATACTATCTGCTCCTGTTAGACTTGAGAAAGGACATTTGGCCAGAGCACCATCAATATTCTTCCTTCCAACACTGTTGTGGTGTCATTTGCCGGTTCAACTTAAATTCCTGAATCTGAAGTATGGTAGCTCCATCTCTATGTGGATCGCAGTGCAATAGAGGAGCGCAAAGCCAGGTTATCAAGTACAGCCAGGATGGACTCCTACAGATCGCACTCTGTTCATTCTGTAGATTGGATTGAATTGAAGCAATGTGTTCATCACAATCGTACATCAGTATGCAATACCTCTGCACATTTCTATCTATGGCCATGTGTGTTCTTGCCGACTGCTACATAGCTGGTTTAACCAAATCTTTCAAACAAGAAACTAACATAAGAAAGAGGATAATTAACCTTTAAAAGAATTTGACATAAGTTATTGTTACAAGCAATATTGTTATATTTCATGTCATTTTCTTTGAAACTGTCATTAAAAGAAAGCTCATAAAATGGTAAAAGTGGCATATGTTGTTTTGAGACAATGGATCAGAGCCTCTGAAGTGCTTACAGTCATACTTAAGTTTTGGACAAGACGTGTTGTTCTCAAGACAAAGAGCTCAAGTTAAGTCTAGCCAATAAAGTAATCTCTAAGTTTGAAATTCGTTGGCAGCTAAGATTTCCTGGAAAACTCCCATTGCATAAAGAAAGGTGCCAAAAAAACTGCAAAGAGCAAAACTTCAAAAGGCAGAAGCACAAGGCAATCTAAGTACCTCATCTCAGCAGGAAAGCATATCCTAATGCTTATATTCCAGACTGTGTACTTATTGCCTTACCAGTCTAGATATATAGAACAAACTTGAGCTATAACCCCTTCGGCGGGGGGGGGGGGGGGGGGGGGTGTATGCGTGTGTGTGTGTGTGCTATTGTGCTATGAAGGTGCTATGCTTTCAGGATGACTCTTCAAAATCCCTACACTACAGATAAAAAGAGAAAGGTTTAAGATTACGCTTAGTGCTATAGACCAGTCACCATCGAAAGGTGCAGGACAAAAGTCCTCAGTCAACCTACAAAGATGAGGATCTCAATATAGGCTGCTCAACTACCAATAGCAGTGTAACTGATATCACCCAATAATACGGCTACTGCATTCCAAAATGTACTTTCCATGAACAACTGTATATCCTTTGACTTTTATTTATTTTGGATGCACCTCTCATTTTAAATCTGCGTGCATGCTTGTAGCATTATTACTATTTACTGTATTTGGTAATTAATAAACCAATTCTTTCTTTAACTCAAGAAGTGCCTAGTTAAGTTAACTGTTTTGAAAACGCATGTTGGCTTGGATGAGGGAGAAATGTATCCACAGTGATTCTTTTTAATTAAACTTGTTGCAAGCATATGAGGGGGACAGGTGAATAATAACTTTGCGTTATCCTGAGAAAATTGGGAAACCTCACCCAGGGATTGGTTTACCAATCCTTAAGCAGGTGATCTCCTCAAATCTGTGCCATCTATGTGCTGAAGGGTGCTCCATGATTTTGATCCAGCAACACTTTAAAACTCAGAGAAGGAACACGAGGTGATTACTGATCCAGTACTCACGGCAGAAAATGACGCACAAAGAGAGGTTCCTTGTCTTCTTCCTTAGCAATCGTGTGAATAAGTAGAGATAACAAGGTTGTAGAGATGGATGAACACAGCAGGCCAAGCAGCTCAGAGGAGCAGGAAGGCTGACGTTTTGGGCCTAGACCCTTCTTCAGAAAAGTATCCTTGTTTAAAGGGAATTCCTTGATCTACGACAGCATATTTCTAATCAGTTATTTCCCACTTCTGCTGCTTACACCCAGCTCTAAAACTGGTGAATATTTCTCTTCTATCAATGCTATCGTGCCTCAATTTCTCCCACTCTCTGAGTATGTAACAACTATAAGACATTAGTTCAGCCTCAGCTGAAGGGTACTACACTTTACGAAGGATGCATAGGCATATTAGCAAGCATGCTTCCAGCAGTAAGGAACTTAGAGTCATACAGTAATAGAAACGCAAGCACAGAAACAAACCCTTCAGTCTAACTCGTCCATGACCACCAGATTTCCTAAATTAAACTAGTCCCATTTGCCAGCATTTGGCCCATATCCCTCCAATCCATCCTGTTCATATATGCATACAGTTGCCTTTTAAATGTTTTAATTATGCCAGCCTCTACCACTTCTTCAGGCAGCTCATTCCATACATGCGCCACACACTACGTAAAAACCCTCAGGTCCCTTTTAAATCTTTCTCCTCTCACCTTCAACCTCTGCCCTTTAGTTTTGGACTCCCCTAACCTGGGGAAAAAATACCTTGGCCATTCACTCTATTGATGCCCCTCAGCCTCGATGCTCCAGAGAAAACAGCCCCAGAATATTCGTTGCCTCTCTGTAGCGCAAGCCCTCCAACCTCAGCAACATCCTTGTAAATCTTTACGGAACCCTTTCAAGTTTAACAACATCTTTCTTACTGCTGGGAGATCAGAATTGAATGCAACGTTCAAAACGTGGCCTAACCTGTGTCCTGTACAGCCACAACTTGATATTCCAACTCCTCTATTCAATACACTGACCAATTAAGGTAAGCATGCCAAATGCCTTCCTCACTATTCTGTCTACATGTGATGCCACTTTCAAGGAAATATGAACCTTTCACACCAAGGTCTCTTTGATCAGCAACACTCACCAGGACCCTACCATCAATAATGTCAATTATTGAAATAAGACCATAAGGCCATAAGACAGAGGAGCAGAAATTAGGCCAATTGGCCCATTGAGTCTGTTCTGCCAATCAATCATGGCTGATAATTTCCTCAACCCCATTCTCCCGCTTTCTCCTCTTCACCCTTGGTTCCCCTGATAATTAAGAACATATCTGTCTCAGTCATAAATGTACTCAATGACTTGGCCTCCACAGCCTTCTGTGGCAGTGAATTCCATAGATTCACGACTCTCTGGGTGAAGAAGTTTCTCCTTACGTCCATTCAAAAAGGTCTTCCTTCTGCTCTAAGGCTGTGCCGTCAGGTCCTAGACTCTCCTACTAATGGAAGCATCTTCCCAACATCCATTTTGTCCAGGCCGTTCAGAATTCTGAAAGTTTCAATTAGATACCCCCTCAACCTACTAAACTCCAATCAGTAAAGTCCTAGAGTCCTCAAATGTTCCTCATATGTGAAGCTTTCCATTCCTGGGATCATTCTTGTGAAGTTCCTCTGAACCCACCCCAGGGCCAGTACATCCTTCTTGAGATATGAGGCCCAAAACTGCACACAATATTCCAACTGTGAGCTGGCCATAGCCTAATAAAACCCCAGTAGTAAATCCCTGCTTTTATATTCAAGTCCTCTCAAAATAAATGCCAACATTGCATTTGCCTTCCTGACAACTGACTTAACCTTGAGAGAATCCTGGACTAGAATTCCCAAGTCTCTTTGCACTTCAGACTTCTCAATTTTCTCCCCATTTAGAAAATAGTCCATGCTTTTATTCTTCTTACCGAAGTGTACGACCTCACACTTTCCCACATTGTACTCCATCTGCTACTTCTTTGACCACTCTCCTAACATGTCCAAATCCTTCTGCAGCCTCCCCACCTCCTCAATATTACCTGTCCCTCCACCGATCTTTGTATCGCCTATACACGTTGCTGGAATACCCACAGTTCCTTCATCAAGGTCATGAATGTACAAAGTGAAAAGTTGTGGCCCCAGCACCGACCCTTGCAGAACACCACTTATCACCAGCTGCCATCCTGAGAAAGAACCCTTTACCCCCGCTCTCTGCTTGAATAGACTATGGAAGGTAGGATTGTTTTTATTCTTGGAGAAGACCTGGAGGAGGTATTCAGGAGGGGTATAAATTGAGACATTCAATATATCAAGGGGCATGGACAGAAACAGCAGATGGGGAGAAACTTGTTACTCGTGGAGGTTTGAGAACCAGATTTGAAGTAATTAATGAAGGAAAATCAGAGGAAACCCATGCAGATACGAGGAGAACTTGCAAAATCCACACAGAGAATTGCCCAAGGGTGGAACTGCACCTGGGCACTGGTGTGGTGATGCAACAGTGTTAACCACTGAGCCACCACGATGCCTGATGACTTCAATAATCCCTTCAGGGATTCTGGCACAGTGTTTCAGTGGTTTAGTGCAGCTGTCTCCCACCAGTAGGGACTGAAGTTCAATTCAAGCCTTTGGTGTCTATCTGTGAGGAGTCTGCGCATCCTCTCTGTGTCTGGGCACATTTCCTCCAGGTGCTCTGGTTTCCTCCCACAGTCCAAAAATGTTCAGTTCAGGTGGATTGGCTATACTAAATTGCCCATGGCATCAAGGGGATGTGCAGGCTAAGTGGGTTAGTCAAGGGAAAGGCTGGCTTCTGAGGAAAGGGAAGGGGGTGTGTCTGAATGGGAAGCTCTTTGGAGGGTAATTGCAGATTTGATGGGTTGAATGGCCTGGTTCTGCACTGTAGGGATTCTACGATTCACGTCTCCAGAACACAAGACAAGATTTCTGAATTTTTTTGAACAAAAAAACACAGAAATTGCTGAAGAAACTCAGCAAGCCTGGCAGCAACTGCTGGGAGAAAGCAGAATTAATGTTTCAAGTCCAAAGGCTCTTCACCATTTCTGGATTCTTTACCCAGCCTCTCATGCAACCCTTTGACTCACTCCTAAGCACTCGTCAGTAGATCCCAACATGTGTGATATGACCAACAATTTCCTTTATTAATTTTTGACCAAAGTGCTCACTGTTAAAATGAGTTTATGTCAGCACACAGCGTGAGTGAAAAACCCACTGATGTCACAAAGCGATTTCAGTTCAATTGCATATGATCCATTTCCACATGCCTTGACCCAGAAGCTTGGCACATTGCAAAAATTCTGGGGAAAGACCCTACCACACTGAGTGAAACCATTTCCTGGTTGATGAGCCAGATCAGATATTGTTGAATACAAGTAGATGGGTGTTTCTTGGTATCGCCTGGAACAGGCATTAACCAATGTCAACAACAGTATCAGATGGATGAAAACAAATGGAAACTGGCAGTAACTTGTTTGCTCTTGTCTCCAGCCATTTGGTGTGTCTGAGTGATAGAGTGATACAACAAAGAAACAGAGTCTTCCAGTCCATGCCGACCATAATCCCAAACTAAACTAGTCCCACCTACCTGTTCCTGGCCCATATCCCTACAAACCTTTCCTATTCATGAACATCTCTACTGACATCCACTAATTCCTCTGGACATTCATTGCACACACAAAGCACCCTTGGTGTAAACAAATTGCCCCATAAGTCTTTTTCTAAATCACTCTCCTCTCACCTGACAAAATGCTCCCTAGTCTTCCACCCTAGGGAATAGACACCTACCATGAACTCTATCTGTACCACTCATGATTTTATAACCCTCTATAAGGTCACTTCTCAACTTCCTGCACTCCAGTGAAACAAGCCCCAGCCTATCCAGCCCTTCTTTATATCTCAAACCTTCCACACCCAGCAACATCTGCGTAAATCTCCTCTGAACGCTTTCCCTCACTTGATAATATCCTTCCTATAACAGGGCGACCAGAACTGGATACATTGCTCCAAAAGTGGCCTCACCCCGGTCCTGTAAAATCTCAACATGATGTCCCAACTCCTACACTGAAAGGGGTGAGCATTCAAGGCAAGTGCGCTGAATGCCTTTTTAAACTCCCTGTCTACATGTAATGCAAACTTCATGGAATGACATACTGAACCCTAGGTCCCTCTGTTCTGCAACACTACTCGTGGCCCTACCATGATGATGCTCTGATGAAAACAATAAAGACAATTCTTCACAGGTTAATGCCCATGAGATAGTGGCAGAGAAAATACCACATTGTTGACTTCTGTTGGGAACATTGTACTCGGCCGTTCAGTCCCTCAAACCTGTTCCATTATTCAATGAAATCATGGTTGACATGTGATGTAACTCTATACACCTGCCTTAATCCTCTATTTCTTAATACATTTGGCTTCACAAAAAATTATCTATCTCAGATTTTAAATTTAAGACCTGATCCAGCATCGACTGATGTTTGTGGAAGATAATTCCAAACATCTCCCAAACTTTGTCTGTCAAATTGCATCCTAACATGTCTCGTTCACACTCTGAACCTAATTCTCACACTATGCTCCCGTGTTCTAGAACCTCCAAACAATAGAAATATTTTATCTTGATATTCTGTCTTGTCCTGTTCAGATCTTGAAGATTTCAATCAGGTCACACCTTAATCTTCCAAATGCTTGAAAAAACATGCCTTATTTGTGTAATCTTCATGTCATAACTAAATCCCTGATGCCCAGGTATTATTCTTGTAAGCCTGTGTTGAACAGTCTCCAAGGCCAATATTTTGTTCCTAATGTGTGGTACTTAGGTCTGCTCATCGTACTCCAACTGGGATCTAACCAGGGTTTGTTTTTTTCTTGACTATTTTATTCATTCACATAATGACAGCATCGCTTTGAGTCATCATTGACTACACAGAGGGCAGTTGAGAGGCAACCACATTGCTGTGGGTCTGTAGTCACATGTAGACCAGTCCAGGGAAGGATTGCAGTTTCTTTCCCTGAAGGACATTAATGAACCAGCTGTGTTTTCCCTACAATTGGCAATGGATTCATGACCAACATTTGACTCTTAATTCCAGATATATTTTATTGGTTTCAAATTCCACCCACATCTAGAGAGCTGGAGTTATGCTGATGTTATACAACTGCTAGGGAGGCAATGACTACCATCTGCCATGGTGGGATTCAAACCCGGAATGTTTTCTTGGTCTCTGAAATAACTGTCCAGTGATAATACTAGTAGGTCATTGCCTCCCTAGCAGTTGTATAACATCATCATAACTCCAGCTCTCGAGATGTAGGACTATATGTATAGGTAATGCCCAGCATCCAATAGCTTTTAAAATTATTTTCTGCACCTGTTTGTGACATTTTAAAGATTTGTGCATCTGAACCCCCAAGTCTCTTAGAACACCCACTGGACTTAACATCATACCATCTAGAAATTACTCTGCTCTTTATTCAGTCCAAAATGGATAACCTCATACTTGCTTACATTGAACTCCATCTGCCACAGTTTTGCTCATTCACTTGATCTATCAATATCCCTTTGTAATTTTATGTTATCACTTACACTGTCCAAAATACTGCTTAACTTTGTGACATCATATCAGATAGAATCTACCGCTTGGTGTTGAGATTGTTATGCTCACTATTTCCTCCCATGGAAATAACACTGGTTGTAATTCAATATTTAGGGGGGATCATGGAGTGACTAATTTGCTTCAGATATCCCAACTTTTGGCTTGATTTTGTGACCATAGTGTTTATATAATCGGAGCAAGGAACAAAGAACAGCACAGCAACTAAACAGGTCTTTTGGCCCACCAAGCCTGCGTCAACACATGATGCCTTTCTAAATTAAAAATCTTTTTCCTCTCTGTAACCCCTAACCCTCTATTTGCCGCCTATTCATGTCCCTGCCAAGATGCCTCTTAAACACCTTTTACTTGCTTCTACCGTCTCCTCTAGCAGTGTATCCCAGATACTTACCACCCTCAGCGTAAAAATCTTATCTCTCACATCTGTCTTAAACTTTCCCCCTTTTACCTTGAACCTATGTTCCCTAACAATTGACATTTCTACCCTGGGGAGAAAGATTCTGACCAGCCATTCGATTCATGCTTCTCATAATTTTGCAGACATCTATCAGGCCACCCCTCAGCCTCTAATGTTCAAATGGATGCAAACCAAATTTCTCTTCATAGCTAATATCCACCAAACCAAGTAACATCCTGCTAAACCTTTCCTATACTCTGCTCAAAGCCTCCACATCCATCTGGTAATGTGGCAAGGAGAAGTGCACACAATAGTCCAAAAGTGGCCGAACTAATGTTTTATACAGCTACAACATGACTCACCAATTTTTATACTCTATGCCCCAAACAATGAAGGTGCGAATAAAATACACCATCTAGATCACCTTACCCACTTGTATTGCATACTCCTTTCAGGGCACTGTGAACCTGTACACCCAGATCTTTCTGTATGTTCATGCATCTGAGGGATCTCCCCTTTACTCTATACTTCCCTCCTGCATCAGATCTTTCAAAATGCATCACCTTACATTTGTCTGGATTAAATTCTACCTGCCACTTCTCTGCCATTGCCTCCAGCCTATCTTTAGCCTGCAGTGCCCTCTGGCAATCCTCCTTGCTACCCACAGCTCCCATAATCTTTGCGCTAACCACAAATTTAACAATCAGAGTTCTTACATTCGCCACAATTTCTGCAGTGCATTTTGGAAATATTGCTACAGATGACCATCGTTTGTGTTGGAAGCGAATGCTTGTGGATGTGGTGCCAAACAAGCAGAGACTGCTTTGAGATAACAAGGTGTACAGCTGCATAAACACAGCAGGCCAAGCAGCATCAGAGGAGCAGGAAAGCTGATGTTTTGGGTCTAGACCCTTCTTCAGAAAAGCTTTGTTCTAGGTGGCGTCAACTTTCTTGAGTGTTGTTGGAGTCACACCCATCCCGCCAAGTGGGGTGTTTTATATTAGGCTCCTGACTTCTGCCTTGTGGATGATGGACTGATTCTGGGGAGTCATTTGGGGAGATTTTGGGGAGATTTTGATTACTTGTTTCAAGATTGTTAGCTTCTGACCTGCTGTTGAAGCCACTGCCGATGCTAACATGAACTCATGAGCTGCTTTGGACATTATTATTGACAAAATCCTGCCTGCTTTGGTGAATTTTTAAAATTATTACTCCACTATTCCTGTTCTGAGCTCCAAATGTTGAATGGGAGAGTCATGACATCAATATTCTAACTCTCATCTGCTCAGTGTAGTTGAGTAATTCTGACCCAATTCAAAGTCATGTTTGCTTTAGTTAAAAATTAATCTGGTTCGTTAACCAGGGACTGCTGGTGGGACACTGGCTAGAACAGGAACCAACACTGCTCTGTCAGGATGGAGAGAGCCCGGCTCACTACCCTTGCTGTCTGCTCACTTCTATCTGTTGGTGAGAGTGAACTTCTCACATTGGTATTGAAGTATCTTCTCCCAAAAGACATGAAGGCTGTCGGGTGGGAGGGGATGGTGGTGAGGATAAATTAAATACAACCTCAGCGACTGATTTCATAACCTGTGCCCTGTCTCCATTTACAATTTAACTGTCTGAACGCTAACCTGGGATTCTCCTTCCCCTTGTAGTTGACTCTGAGGCTTTGACCATCTCAGTGAGTGAGAGGCTGATTCATGCAGCAGTCGGAAACCCTGTGATCCTGTCAGTCAGACCATCGGAGAAGGTGAGGAGTGGGACTTGGAAGCACAACGGGTCAGATGTCCTTGCGTGGATTGGAGAAACATCAGATATTAACATTCTTTACTCAGGACGGGTGGAGTTCTTACACAGTAACAACTCTCTCTTGCTCAAATCAGTGACTGCTTCAGACAGCGGAGAGTACAGTGTTACCATGAATGCCTTCACTGGTCATTCAGCGGAAGCAGCAATGAGCCTTCTTGTAATTGGTGAGTAACAGGAGCATTTTCCTTATCCAAACCATTGTGAAATTTATCATTGCTGATGGCCTGCGTGAGTCAAGAGAATTTTCGAGTCAGGGAGTCATACAGCACAGAAACACACCCTTTGGTCTGACAATGTCCATGCTGAACATAACTCCAAACTAAACCAGAGATAACAAGGTATAGAGCTGGATGAACACAGCAGGACAAGCAGCATCTTAGGAACAGAAAAGTTGACATTTCGGGCCTAAACTCTTCACCAGAAATGGGAAATGGGGAGAGGGTTCTGAAATAAATAGAGAGAGAGAGACGGGGAGGCAGATCAAAGATGGATAGAGGAGAAGATAGGTGGAGAGGAGACAGACGGGGACGGGGATGGAGCCAGTAAAGGTGAGTGTAGGTAGGGTGGTAGGGAGAGGATAAGTCAATCTGGGGAGGACTCCACTGACCCCTTCTCCCGCTTCAATCATAGCTCCTGCTCCTCCTGGACACCACCCCAAGGCCTCCTACCTTCCTTCGACCTCTTCATCTCCAACTGCCAGTGAGACAACAATCGCCCCAACCCCTTCACCCCTCTAACTCACTCCAACCTCTCCCCCGCAGAACCTGCAGTCCTCCTCTCCCTCCGCTCCAATCCCAACTTCACCATAAAGCCCGTGGGCATGGGAGGTACAGTTGTGCTATGGCACACTGACATCTACATCACTGAGGCCAGACGCCAACTCTCCGACACCTCCTCCTACCGCCCCCTTGATCATGACCCCACACCCGAGCACCAAACTCTCATCTCCCAAACCATCCACAACTTCATCACCTCAGGTGATCTCCCACCCACAGCCTCCAACCTCATCATTCCCAAAGCCCGCACCGCCTGCTTCTATCTCCTTCCCCAAATCCACAAATCTGCCTGCCCTGGTCGACCCATTTTCTCCACCTGCTCCTGCCCCACCAAATTCATCTCCACCTATCTGCATTCCATTTTCTCCCCCTTGGTCCAGGAACTCCCTACCTACGTCTGTGACAACACCCATGCCCTCCACCTCCTTCAGAACTTCCAATTCCCCAGTCCCCAACACCTTGTTTTTACTATGGACGCCCAGTCCCTATACACCTGCGTTCCCCGTGCAGATGGCCGAAAGGCCCTCCGCTTCTTTCTGTCCTGCAGGCACGAGCTACCCCTCCACTGACACCCTCATCCACTTAGCCGAACTCGTTCTCACCATCAACAACTTCTCTTTTGATTCCTGCACTTCCTACGGACAAAAAGGGTGGTCATGGGTACCCGCATGGGCCCAAGCTATGCCTGCCTCTTTGTATGTTAGGTGGAACAATCCCTCTTCTGCACCAATATCGGCCCTAAACCCCACCTCTTCCTCTGTTACATTGATGACTGTATCAGCGCTGCCTCATGCTCCCACGAGGAGCTCAAACAGTTCATCTACTTCACCAACACCTTCCACCCCAGCCTCAGGTTCACCTGAACTATCTCTAACACCTCCCTCACCTTCCTGGACCTCTCTGTCTCCATCTCAGGCAACACCTAGAAACCGATATCCATTTAAAGCCCACCGACTCCCACAGCTACCTGGAATACACCTCCTCCCACCCACCTTCCTGCAAAAATGACATCCCCTATTCACAATTCCTTCGCCTCCGCCGCATCTGCTCCCAGGATGAGGCATTCTACTCCCGCATATTGCAGATGGCTGCGTTCTTCAAGGACCGCAACTTCCCCCCCTCAGTGGTCGAGCACACCCTTGACCATGTCTCCCACATTTCTCGCACCTCATCCCTCACACACCGCCCCTGCAATAACCACCAAAACAGAATCCCCCTCATCCTCACATACCACCCCACTAACTTCCAGATCCAACGCACCATCCTCCGACACTTCCGCCATCTGCAATCCGACTCCACCACCAAAGACAGTTTTCCCTCCCCACACTTGTCTGCCTTCTGGAGGGACCACTCTCTCAGTGACTCCCTTGTCCGCTCCAGACCCCTCTCCAACCCCACCACACCCGTCACTTTTCCCTGCAACCGCAGGAAGTACTATATCTGCCCCCACATCTCCTCCCTCACCCCCGTCCCAAGCCCCAAGAAGACTTTCCACATCAAGCAGATGTTCGCCTGCACATATACCAATGTGGTATACTGCATCCACTGTACCCATTGTGGCCTCCTCTACATTGGGGAAACCAAGCGGAGGCTTGGGGACCGCTTTGCAGAACACCAACGCTTGGTTCACAACAAACCAATCGCAAACAATTTCAACTCTCCATTCCATTCCTCAGACGACATGTCCATCCTGGGCCTCCTGCAATGCCACAACGATGCCACCCAAAGGTTGCAGGAACAGCAATTCATATTCCGCTTGGGAACCCCGCAGCTCAATGGTATCAATGTGGATTGCACAGGCTTCAAAATCTCCCCTTCTCTTAGTGCATCCCCAAACCAGCCAAGCTCTTCCCTGCCTCCCTAACCGTTCTTCTTACCTATCCCCTCCTCCCACTTCAAGCCCCACCCCCATTTCCTACATACTTCCTCATCCCGCCCCCTTGACCTGTCCATCCTCCCCGGATTGACTTATCTCCTCCCTACCTCCCCATCCACACTCACCTCTACTGGCTCCATGCCCGCTTCTTTAACTTGTCTGTCTCCTCTCCACCTATCATCTCCTCTCTCCATCTTTTATCTGCCTCCCACCTCTCTTGATTTATTTCAGAACTCTCTCCCCCTCCCCCATTTCTGATGAAGGGTCTGTGCCCGAAACATCAGCTTTTCTGCTCCTAAGATGCTGCTGGGCCTGCTGAGTTCATCCAGCTCTCCACCTTGTTATCTCGGATTCTCCAGCATCTGCAGTTCCTATTATCTATCTCCAAACTAAACTAGTTCCACCTGCCTCCACTTGGCCCAGATCCCTCCAAACAGCTTTATTCATGTCCTTATCCAAATGTCTTTTAAATGCTGTAACTGCACCTGAACCTGAACTTTCTATGGAAGTCCACTCCAAATATGAACCGTACTGTGTAAAAAAAATTGCCTGTCATTGCCTTTTTAAATCTCTCTCCTCTCACCTTAAAAATATGGCCCCTCGTCTTGAAATGTCCCACCCTTGGCAAAAGACACCAGCCATTAATCCTGTCCATACCCCTCATGATTTTATAAACCGCCATATGGATGCCCCTTAAACTTTTACTCTCCAATGAAATGAGTCGCAGCCTATCCAGCATCTCCTTATAACTCAAACGCTGTATTCCTGGCATCATCCTGGTAAATCTCTTCTGAAACCTCTCCAGCTTAATAATGTCCTTCCTATAGCAGGGTGACCAGAACTGGACACAGTGCTCCAGAAGAGGCCTCACCAACATTCTGTACAACTTCAATATGACGTCCCAGTTCCTACACACAAGGGTCTGTGCAACGAAAGCTTGCATGCTAAACGCCTTCTTAATCACCTTGTCTACATAGGATGCAAACGTCATAGGATAAAGGACCTGAACCCCTAGATCTCTGTTCTACAAATCAGCTCAAGGCCCTCCCATTAATTGTGTATCTCCTGCCCTTGTTTGTTTTACCAAAATACAATATCTCTCAGTTATCTGGAATAAACTCCATCTGCCACTCCTCAGCCCATTCACCCAATTTGTCAAGATGTTTTTGTAATCTTAGATAACCTTCTTCACTGCTCACTGTCATCCACAAACTAACCATTACTAACCATGCCTACCGTATTCTCATCTAAATCATTTATGTAAATGACAAACAAAAGTGGACCAGGCACCGATCTGTATGGAACACTGCTGGTGACAATCTCCAGTCTGAAAAGTAACTCACCACCAACCACACTTTGTCTCCTGCCTTTAAGTGAATTTTGTATCCCATTGGCAAGCTACTATTCAATCATTGCTGATCATCCCATTCTCCCATTTTCTCCCCATAACCTTTTATCCCCTTGACTATCAAGAACCCATCTCACTCCTTCTTAAATATACTCAGTGGTTTGGCCTGCACAGCCTTCTGTGACAGTGAAACCCATAGAATCACCACTCTCTGGCTGAAGAAGTTTCTCCTTATCTCTCTTCTAAGAGGTCTTCCATTCACTCTGCTGTCCTCAGGTCCTCGCCTCGCTGCCTAACTGATGTATCTTTCCAACATCCACTCCGTCCAGTATTCTGTAAATTTCAGTTAGATCCCACCTCATCCTTATAAACTCCATCGAGTATAGACCGAGAGTCCTCAAACGTTCCTCATATGTTAAGCTTTTCATTCCTGGGACCATTCTCATGAACCTCCTCTGAACCCACTCCAAGGCCAATACATCCTTCCTGAGATATGGGATCCAAAACTGGGCACAATACTCCAAACGCGACCTGACCAAAGCATTATAGAGCCTCAGAAATATATCACTGCTGTTATATTCAAGTCCTCTCAAAATAAATCCCAAAGTTGCACTTGCCTTCCTAATGACTGAGTCAACCTACAAGTTTAGCTTGACAGAATCCTGGACCATAAGATCATAAGACATACGAGTGGAAGTAAGGCCATTCAGCCCATCAAGTCCACTCTGCCATTTAAATCATGGCTGATGTGCATTTCAACACCACTTCCCTGCACTCTCCCCGTAGACCTTGATTCCTTTTGAGATCAAGAATTTGTCGATCTCTGCCTTGAAGGCATCCAACATCCCGGCCTCCACTGCACTCTGCAGCAATGGATTCCACAAGCCCACCACTCTCTGGCTGAAGAAATGTCGTCTCATTTCAGTTTTAAATTTACCCCCTCGAATTTTAAGGCTGTGCCCATGGGTCCCAGTCTCCCTGCCTAACGGAAACAACTTCCTAGCATCCACCCCTTCTAAACCATACATTACCTTGTAAGTTTGTATTAGATCTCCCCTCAACCTTCTAAACTCTAATGAGTACAATCCCAGGATCCTTAACCGTTCATCATACGTTAAACCTATCATTCTATGGATCATCCACGTGCATCTCCGCTGGACACGCTCCAGGGATAGTATGCCCTTCCTGAGATGTAGGGCCCAAAATTGGACACAGTATTTTAAATGGGGCCTAACTAGAGCTTTATAAAGCCTCAGAAGCACATCGCTGCTTTTATATTCCAACCCTCTTGAGATAAACGACAACATTACATTTGCTTTCTTAATTACAGACTCTACCTGCAAGTTAACTTTTAGAGAATCCTGGACCAACACTCCCAGATCCCTTTGCACTTCTGATTTGCGAATTTTCTCACCGTTTAAAAAATAGTTCATGCCTGTATTCTTTTTTCCAAAGTGCAAAACCTCACATTTACTCACATTGAATTTCATCAGCCATTTCCTGGATCACTCTCCTAAACTGTCTAAATCTTTCTGCAGCTTTCCCACCTCCTCAGTACTACCTGCCTGTCCATCTATCTTCGTATCAATGGCAAACTTCGCCAGAATGCCCCCAGTCCCTTTATCCAGATCATTAATATATAAGGTGAACAGCTGTGGTCCCAACACTGAGCCCTGCAGGACACCACTTGTCACCGATTGCCATTCCGAAAAAGAGCCTTTTATCCCAACTCTCTGCCTTCTGTCAGACAGCCAATCCTCAATCCAAGCCAGTAGCTCACTTCAAACACCATGGGACCTCACCTTGATCAGCAGCCTCCCATAAGGCACTGTATCAAAGGCCTTTTGGAAGTCGAGATAGATAACATCTACTGGGTTTCCCTGGTCTAACATACTTGTTACCTCTTCAAAGAATTCTAACAGGTTTGTCCGGCACAACCTCCCCTTACTAAATCTATGCTGACTTGTTTTAATCTGACCCTGCACTTCCAGGAATTTCGAAATCTCATCCTTGACAATGGATCCTAGAATTTTACCAACTACCGAGGTTAAGCTAATCGGCCTATAATTTTCCATCTTTTGCCTTGATCCTTTCTTAAACAAGGGAGTTACAACAGCAATTTTCCAATCATCTGGGACTTTCCCTGACTCCAGTGACTTTTGAAAGATCACAACCAAAGCCTCCGTTATTTCCTCAGCCACCTCCCTCAGAACTCTCGGATGTAGCCCACCGGGGCCAGGAGATTTATCAATATTTAGGCCCTTTAGCTTTTCTAGCACTTTCTCTTTTGTTCTGCCTACTGTACTCAACTCTGCCCCCTGGCTCTCCCTAATTGTTGGCATTCCACTTATGTCTTCCACTGTGAAGACTGACGCAAAGTACTTATTAAGTTCTTCAGCTATTTCCTTATCTCTCATCACTAGCCTTCCAGCATCAACTTGGATCGGCCCAATATCTACTTTTGCCTCTCGTTTGTTTCTTATGTATTGAAAGAAGCTTTTACTATCATTTCTAATATTACTAGCTAGCCTACCTTCATATTTGATCCTCTCCTTCCTTATTGCTCTCTTTGTAATCCTCTGTTTGTTTCTGTAGCCTTCCCAATCTTCTGATTTCCAACTGCTCTTGGCCACATTATAGGCTGTCTCTTTTTCTTTGATATATTTCCTGACTTCCCTTGTCAGCCATGGTTGTCTAATCCCACCCCGGAAAATCTTTCTTTTCTTTGGGATGAACCTCTGTACTGTATCCTTAATTACACCCAGAAATTCCTGCCATTGTTGGTCTGCTGTCTTACCCGCTCGGCTCTGCTTCCAGTCGATTTTCGTCAATTCCTCTCTCATGTCCCTGTAATTACCTTTATTTAACTGTAACACCATTACATCCGATTTTGCCTTCTCTCTTTCAAACTGCAGACTGAACTCTACCATATTATGATCGCTGCCTCCTAAGTGTTCCCTTACTTTAAGGTCTTTTATAAAGTCTGGCTCATTACATAGCACTAAGTCCAGAAAAGCCTGCTCCCTTTTGGGCTCCATCACAAGCTGTTCCAAAAGCCATCCTGCAAACATTCCATGAATTCTCTTTCTTTGGACCCACCGGCAACATTATTCACCCAACCCACCTGCATATTGAAGTCCCCCATGATCACTGTGACCTTACCTTTCTGACATGCCCTATTTATTTCTCAGTGCATCTTGTGCCCCTGGTCCTGATCTCTGTTAGGAGGTCATAGAATGCTATGTACATAGTATAGAACTCCCAAGTCTCTTTGCACTTCAGACTTCTGAATTTCCTCCCCATTTAGAAATTAGTCCATGCTTTTATTCTTCTTACCAAAGTGCATGACCTCACACTTTCCCACATTGTACTCCATCTGCCACTTCTTTGCCCACTCTCCTAACCTATCCAAATACTTCTGCAGCCATTCCACCTCCTCAATACTACCTGTCCCTTCACCTACCTTTGTATCTTCTGTAACTATCTGTAGACTTAGCCAGAATGCCCTCTGTTCCTTCATCTAGATCATTAATACATCAAGTGGAAAATTGTGGTCCCAACACTGACCCTTGTGGAAACCCACTTGTCGCTGGCTGCCATCCTGCGAAGTGCCCATTTATCCACACTCTTTGCTTCCTACCAGACAGCAAATCTTCTATCCATTCTAATGCCGTCCCTCTAACACCATGGACCCTTATCTTACTCATCAACCTCCTGGGTGGCACCTTGTCAAAGGCCTTCTTGAAGTCCAAATAGATAACATCTATTGGCTCTCCTTGGTCTAACCTGCTCATTATTTCCTCAAAGAATTCTAACAGATTTGTCAGGAGTGACCTCCCCTTGATGAAGCCATGTTGACTTTGCCCTATTTTACCATGTACTTCCAAGTATTCGGAAATTTCATCCTTCACAATGGGCTCTAAAATCTTACCTACAAGCTGAGGTTAGGCTAATCGGCCTATAATTTTCAGTCTTTTGCCTTGCTTCCCTTTTAAACAGGGGTGTCATGTTAGCAATTTTCCAGTGCTCTGGGACCCTCCCTGACTCTCGTGATTCCTGAAAGATCATCACCAATGCTTCCACTATCTCTTCAGCTATCTCCTTAAGAATTGTGGGATGTAGTCCATCTCATCCTGGAAATTTATCCACCTCAGGCCATTCAATTTTTCTAGCACCTTCTCCTTGGTGATGGCCGCCATACTCAATTCTGTCCCCTGATTCTCTTGAATTTTTGGAATATTACTTGTGTCTTCCATTGTGAAGACTGATGCAAAGTATTTCAGTTTCTCACACACGTTCTCCATTACTATCTCTCCAGTGTCATTTTCCAGTGGTCCAATGTCCACTTTTGCCTCTCTTTTGGCCTTTATATATCTAAAGAAACCCTTATAGTCCTCCATTATATTACTGGCCAGTTTACCCTCATATTTAATCTTCTCACTCCTTATTTGTTTTTGTTGCTCTCTGTTGATCCTGTACCCTTCCTGATCCTCTGGTTTCCTATTGTCCTTCCCCATATTATCTGTGTTCTCTTTTGCTTTTATGCTATCCCTGACTTCCCTAGTAAGCCATGGTTGCCTCATTGTTCTTGTACCATGCTTCTTTTTCCGAGGGATGAATTTTTGCTGTGTCTCCTGAATTATTCCTCAAAATTCCTGCCATTACTGTTCTTCTGCCTTTCCTGCCAGGGTCCCCTCCCAATCAATTCTGCCCAGCTGCTCCCTCATGCTTCTGTAGTTGCCTTTATGCAGCTGTAATACCATTGCCTTTAATTCTAACTTCTCCCTCTCAAATTCAATCACATTATGATCACTGCCTTCAAAAGTTTCCTTCACCTGAAGCACCCTTATCAAGTCTTCCTCATTGCACAACACTAAATCCAGTATTGTCTCTTCCCTAGTGGGATCCACCACAAGTTGCTCCAAAAAGCTATCTCGCTGACATTTCACAAAATCCTTTTCATGCGATCCACTACCAACATGATTTTCCCAGTCCACCCGCATATTGAAGTACCAATGATCACCGTAACTTTGCATTTCTTGCATCTTTTGTATCTCATGATGTATCTTGTGCCCCAGATCTTGCCTACTGTTTGGAGGCCTGTACATAATTCCAACAGTGTCTTTCTTTACCTCTGCGGTTCTACAACTCTACCCAAACAGATTCTACACTATATGACCCTACTTCATTTATTACTATTGATTTAATTTCAGTTTTTATTAATATGGCAACCCCACCCCCTCTGCCCAACTGCCTATCTTTTTTGATAAGGTGTATATTCAGGTCCCAATCCTGATCCCCTGGCAGCCTGAGATATCCACCACATCATATCTGCCAATTTCAACATGCGCCACAAGGTCATTTACCTGCCTTCTCATACAGAGTGTATTCAGAGATAACACTTTCAGTCCTGGAGTAACTGACCCACTTCTCATTGTCACTCGTTTATCCAGTGTGCTTGAAGTTTGATTCCTAATCTTTTCCAAATATCCTGCCCTGTTTGAGTCTGTGCTGGAGACTTACCTCTCCTGAGTTCTCCTTTCCAGTCATTTTTTTCATATTTTTCTACCCAAACAGATGTCAGCTTGCTGCTTTGTTTCCCACTGGAGGATTTTTACCCTAACCTTCCCCTCACTTTCACATTTAAAATCCTGTCGACCAGCGTTTTTACCCTTTTTGCTGCAATGTTGGTCCCAGCTTGGTTCAGGTGTAGGCCATCCCAATGGTACAGATGGCAGTGCCCCTTGAAAAGGAACACCTCTTTCCCACACCACTCTTTTAGCTATGTGTTTACTTCCCTCATTCTCTTGACCCTATGCCTATTTGCATGTGGCTCAGGCATTAATCTGAAGATTATAACCCCTGACGACATGCTCTTTCATTTCGTTCCGAGCTCTTGATAATTCCTGAAAAGGCCTTTTTTTTCTAGTCTTGCCTATGTTGTTTGTTCCAATGTAGACCACAGCTACTGGACCCTCCCCCTCCCTCTCCAATATTCTTTCAAGCTGTTCAGAGATATTCCTTACCCTTCCACCAGGCAGGCAACACACCATGCAAGACTCTCGATCCAGCTTACAAAGGATACTATCTATTCCCCTGATTATAGAAACCTCAACAATTACCACTTGTCTTTCTGCTCCCCTGCCTTGGATGGGCTCCTGTGCCACGGTGCAGTGGATGAGGCTAGATAGGCTTGGAACATTTTACACTGGAGCATAGGAGGTTAAGATGTAACTTTATAGACGTTTATAAAATCATGAAGGAGAGAGATGAATGTTCTCTGAGGTAGGGCATTACAAGTCTAGGGCCCATAAGTTTAAGGTGACAGGAGGGGAATTTTTTTTACATAGAGTGGTTAGTGTGTGTGGAATGAACTTCCAGAGGAAGCAGTGAATGTTAGTACAATTACAATGTTTCACAGACATTTAGATAAGTACATGAATAAGAAATGTTTTGTGGGATATGGGCCAAGCACAGGCAGGTGGTACTAGTTTAGTTTGGGTGATGGTCAGCATGGACTGGTTGGGTCTGTTTCAGTGCTGTATGACTCAATGAAGTTTTACATATATCGTGGATATATCATATTTTACTATTTTTATCCAGGATGAGTGGTTGATTCTTCATTTATGCTTACCTTCACAGAGCCAATCTCCTCTGTGTCCATTACATCTGATGTTTCAGAAGCAGTGAAAGAGAATGACACAGTTATCCTGACATGCCATGTGCTTGGATCTTGGACTGAAATAACTTGGATCTTCAATGAGTGCCTTGTCAACAGCAATGGGAAGATAAAGCTTTCCTCAGAAAATGCCACATTGATGATAATTAATGTTCACACAAGCCATATCGGCATCTACAAATGTATTGCACGGAGCCTCGTGAGTGAAAAAGAAAGTGAACCCTACTTCTTAACATTGGACAGTGAGTAAAGTGGATTCAGATTGACTCACAGTGAACTAATGTTTGTCTGCAACGGTCTCCGGCATTTACTTTGTTACGTTCTTAGCTCTTACGTTCACAGTTTTGATATGAGGAGAAATTACATAACATTGGTGGGACCACATTTGGAGTGCTGCGTAAAATTTTGGTCGCCCTGCTTTAGGAATGATGTTATCAAACTGAAAAGGGTGCAAAAAAGATTTACGGGGATGTTCGCAAGATTGGGCAGTTTGAGTTATAAGGAGAGATTAGATAGCCTGGGACTTCTTTCGCTGGAACATCAGAGGCTGAGGGATGATCTTAGGGAGGTTTATAAAATCATCAGGAGCATGGGTAGGGTGAATAGCCAAGGTATTTTTCTAGGGTGTGGGAGTCCAAAACTAGAGTGAGACGGGGAAAGATGTTAAAAAGTGATAGGATCAGATTGGGTTGCCTGACCGGCATAGGTGGGTTGGACCCAAAGTTCTGTTTCCTTGATGTATGACTTTGTGACTCTATAAATGCCACTTGATAGCACTGTCACAATATGCCACTTTGCTGGTGATTGGGAGGAGGTTAGATTTGTTCTGCTTTTGGTAAATATACACAATTTTTCACATTTCAAGCAAGATCCTGCTCCGAATGGATAATCCTGTGTAGTAATCATGTGATCTCACCATCAATGTTCAGCAGGCCACTTGAAAGCAAGCATAAACAATGAGGATGCTGACTTAAACCCCTCTTCTTGCTTCGTAGCATTCACGCAGTCGGATAATGGCAGCTGTAATGAATGGAAAATTGCTATTGTGGTTTTGGCTGTCACCTCCATCACAGAGCTCGTGGCTATCGCTGTTTTATTCTTCAAAATCCAGAAAGCGTCTCGGACACAAACAGGTATGTTAATGGGGTGACAAAACTCAATTTATTCCCTAACAGAGACTGTCGCCGATGGTGTCAACATGGCTGTCGCAATGGGTTATCAGTGAGGGAGTAAAGGAATTATGAATGGACTGGATACAGTAAAGAGGGAAAAGTTGTTCATGCACATGAAAGGAATACAAGTCAGGGCCTGGGTTTCAAGTGATGTGCAGAGCAAGGGCGATGCGAGGAAAAGACATTTTTCACCCAGCGAGCTGTTAAGAGTGTAGAATCCAATGTCTGGAAAAGTGCTGGAGGCAGGTTCAAGGGAGGCACTCCAGAGGGATATTGGATGGCTATTTGGTGTACAAGTGGGATGCGGTAAAAAGCAGGAAATTGGCACTTGGGAATTAGAACTAGGCCACACACAATGGGCCAAATAGCTTCTTTCTACTCCATGACAATTCTGTGAGGATACTCATCTGTGGGGATAATTTAATTCGCCCACCTGTTAAATACTGCCATGGTCTATTTTGTAAATTCTTCCATTGAAGGTTTTTCATTGTTGTTCAGTAATTCTAGAGAAGTAATGCACTGTTGAATAAATGAAAATAGGGGCAGTTATTATCCGTATTTGATTGAACAACTTTATGAAAAAGATACATTACGCCTGTTCAAAAATAACTAGAATATGTCTGCCTCAAGTATATATCCTTCATGACAGGAGTAACAGCTCCTGTTAAAAGTTCCTGTGGAAAAATGAGTTGATTTATCTTGCATCTGATGGATGGTAACCTTCACTTTGAACACAGCAGGGGGTCAAAGCTGAGACAAGACAGGAATTCTCATTATCTATGGCACTTGCTTCAAATTTTTTTGAGAGCAGCGTTTGCCAAGGAAGATGAGCTCAGCAAATCCTCTAGTCAGAGCAACATACTGTGGATATTGGAAACCTGAACTGGAAACAGAGAATGTTGGAATAATCTCAGCAGGTACAATAGAATGAAACAAAGTTAACGTTTTAAGTCTAGTATGAGTTTTCTTCAGAGTTGACAGATTTCCAACCATTTTCCAACGTCTTTCTGCTCTCGAGAAGAACCGTTCTGGATTCGGGAAGTTAAAAGTTTCTCTCTTTCTCTCACACACACAAATGTTGCCAGACCTGCAGAGTTTTGCTGGCATTCTGTGCATGTATTTCATTAACTTCTATATCCATCTGGTTTAATCACCTCTGTTGCTGCATTGATTTCAGGAAGATACATTCTGCAGACAGTGAGTGGCACCATGAGCTCGCCAACCTATGAAAACTTCATGCCATCAATAAATGATGAGGTAAGTGCTCGTTTTAAGGCTACTGTTATTTGTATCAGTTAAACAAAAACTCTTGAGAAACTGTTTCCAGTAGCAGGAGATTCAGTGATGAGTTGAAAAGTTTCAAACAATTGGAAAGAAATTGGATCATTATTACCAGATGCAGCCTGTCAATTCTGACCTGTGAATCAATGCTTCAAGTGTGACCATAATGTGGCTTTAAGAGGTGTATTTTGTCCTGGTATTTTTTTTAAGAGAGATTGACTGAGAAATAACAAGCAGTCTGTGGTAATGTAAATTCTTGTTTTCTTTGGAACAATAGAAGCTGCCTGGATGGGTGTAGCCAGCTGTCACGAACCAGAATTTCCAGTCTTCTTTTTTGGCTTTTTGATTTAGTAGAAGCAGCTGGAGCTTTGGAGAAATGGAAGCTATTGTTCTCTGTTACAGCTAGAAGCTGGGTTTCTCTTCCTATTGCTGGCACTGCATGTGAGAAAAATCTGATTTCTGAATTTGATTTTTCAACAGAGGGTATGTTTATGGGACGTCACTACGTTGGAGCAGTTAATTAGTAATCATTACTCTATCTATTATCCTAAGATTTCCAAAAGAGTTGTTATTCTTAGATTTTCCTTCTTTTGTTGTATTTTATCCAGAGCATTTGAATAAATTGCATTTTGCTTAATGTCGAATAATTTGACTGAACAAATTGCATCAGGAGCACGGCACTTTATATTTGTCTTTAAAATAAGAAAAAGTTAGGGTTTAGGATACATTCTTAATATACTTTGAGGGGGTCTGGTATGGTCCATAACACAAAGAGTAGGTGAAGCAAGCAGAATTGTATCAGTCAATAAATAATCTAAACATCTCCCATTGGCATTCATTACTGTCACTGAATCCCATACTATCAACAGCCTGGGGTTCACCATTGACCAGCCACTGAACTGGACTAGTCATATCAATACTGTGACTACAAGATCAGGTAAGAGATTGGGAATCCTGCAGTGAGTAGCTCACCTCCTGACTCCCCGAAGCCCGTCCACCATCTAAAAAGGCACAAATCAGAATTGTGATGGAATAGTCCCCATTTGCCTGGATGGGTGCAGCTCCAGTGATACTCCAGAAGCTCAACACCATCCAGTTGTACAGCATGGAAACAGACCCTTCGATCCAACTAGCCCATGCTGACCAAACTGAGCTAATCCCATCTGACTGCATTTGGCCCATCTGCCTCCAAACCTTTCCTGTTCATGAAGTTATCCAAATGTCTTTTGGACATTTTAAAAGTGCCTGTATCACTACTTTCTCTGGCAGGTCATTCCACACATGGGCTATTATCTGTATAAAAAGGTTGCCCCTCATATCCTTTTCAAAGTGTTTCTTCTCTCATCTTAAAAATATTCCCCTTTGTTTCGAGCTTCCCCAACTCCGGGAAAAGACCCTTGTCATTCACATTATCTGTGTCCCTCATGATTTTATGAACCCCAGTAAGGTCACCCCTCAACCTCCTACTTCCCAACATTTCCAGTCTATTTTTATATCTCAAACCCTCCATTCCTGGCAATATCCTGGTAAATCATTTCTGAACCCTCTTCAGTTTAATGATATTCTTCCTATAACAGGGCAAACAGAATTGCACACAGTACTCCAGAAGATGTGTGTTGTTGACCCCTTATGATGTATATCTCATTGTCTTGCATGTGTTGGGGATTGGGTGGACGAGGGCTACGGCTAGCATGCAGGGCACCTCCAACTGTATGGAACAGTGTTAGCCATTGAGTGGAATAGGTGCCAGATGTATTCTTAATGTGAAAATCCAACAAAGCAATAGCAGTCCTTTCATTTCAGCATTGTTAATGCTCAGGATATTTAAATTATCGATCAAAACGTTCCAAGAGACATACCTGAGACTATTACAACTCTTTTCTTGAAATTTTGATATCCCTCTCCACCCCACCACCCCATCAATGTACTTGATTCTTTAAACTGGTAAAACAAAACATTGATTTAAAAATTACAGTCAGTAAGGGACGGGGGTGGGATGTTGGTGGTTCAGTAGTCGCCATCACAGCCTCACAGAGCCAGGGACCTGGGAGCAACTGTGTGTGGGTTTTTCACATTCTCCCCGTGGTTTCCTTCCACAGTTTAAAGAAGTACAGGCTGACTGCATTTGCCATAGAAAATACAGGGAAAAGGTAGTGGGGTCGGTTTGGGTGGGATGCTGTTCAGAGGGCTGATGAGGATTCAATGGGCCAAATGACCTGATTCCAGACTGCAGGGATTCTATGAAAATAAACAACAACATGTCTTCATGCAGCATGTTACACTTTGAGATGCTTTAATACAATTGTTACATTTTCAACATTTAATATATCAATTACCTTTACAGAAGGAACGTGGAGATCAGAATCAGACCAATTCGCCCTACACAGTAAGTTTCTCAGCATTTCAATCATTTCAGACACTTTTATTGGTGAAACTGGTATGAATTAGGTTTGGTATCTTTCTCCTCAAGGATCTTCAGTTCAGCAAGACATCAGTCTATGAACAGCTGGAAAGGTATGTTTAGCTTTGTGATTCCTGAATTATGGATTCAGATTGTTGGTGAAGTGTAACTAAGTTCGACTTGCCCCAGGGCTTAACAATTACTTTCAAATTGATCACAATGAATGTTGGGTACGTACTCGACCAATGTCATTGTATAGATCAAAATAACGTTTACAGTCATAGACTAATAGAGTTTGACAGCGCAGCAATAGGGCTTTCAGTCCAACTCATCCATGGTGACCAGATTTCCTAAACTTATCTAGTCCCATTTGCCAGGATTTGGCCCATATCCCTCTAAACTCTTCCAATTCATGTGCCCATCCAATTGCCTTTTAAATGTTGCAATTGTACCAGCCTCCACCACCTCAGCTGGCAGCTCATCTCATACATGCACCACCCTCTGTGTGAAAACTTTGCCCCGTAGGTCCTTATTTAATCTTTCCCCTCTCACCTTACACCTATGCTCTCTAGTTTTGGATTCCCCTATCCTGGGGAAAAGACTTTGGCTCCTCATGATTTTATAAATCTCTATAAGGCCACCCCTCAGCTTCTGATGTTCCAGGGAAAATAGCCCCAGCCTATTCAGCTTCTCCCTATAGCTCCAACCACGGCAACATCCTTGTAAGTATTTTGTGAACCTTTTCAGTTTCACAACATCATTCCTAGAGTAGAGAGGCCAAAATTAAATGCAGTATTCCAAGAATGGCCTTAATTGGATATTCGGATAAAATGAAACAAGGAACTGTGAGTGCCAGATATCTGAAACAAGCAAAAACGAAATGGCTCAAGAAATTCAGCTGGTCTGGAGCATCTGCGAAGACAATATAGAGTTGGGCTGAAAAATTGCAGATAGAGTTCAAGTTGGGTAAATGTGAGGTATTGCATTTTGGTACAACAAGCAAAGATGGGGCTTATACAATTAATGATAGGGCCTTGGGTAGTGTTGTAGAACAGGGGGGTCCGGGGTAGCAAATACATAAGTCTCTGAAGTTTGCCTCACATGTCAGCAAGGTGGTTAAAAAGACATTTGGCATGCTTGCCATCATTGCTCAATCTTTTCAGTAGAGGAGTTGGATGGTCATGTTGAAATTGTGCAAGATATTGGTGAGGCCTCTTCTGGAATACTGTGTCCAGTTCTGGTCATCCTGTCTGAGGGAGAATATTATCAAGCTGCAGAGGGTTCAGAAGAGCTTTACCAGGATGTTGCTGAGTATGGAAGGTTTGAGAAGGTGCGTCTATCACCTCCGCTGGCAACGCGTTCCAGGCACCCACCACCCTCTGTTTAAAGAATTTTCCACGCATATCTCCCTTAAACTTTCCTCCTCTCACTTTGAATTCATGACCCCTAGTAATTGAGTCCCCCACTCTGGGAAAAAGCTTTTTGCTATCCACCCTGTTTATACCCCTCATGATTTTGTAGACCTCAATCAGGTCCCCCCTCAATCTCCATCTTTCTAATGAAAATAATCCTAATCTATTCAACCTCGCTTCATAGCTAGCAACCTCCATACCAAGCAACATCCTGGTGAACCTCTCTGGACCCTCTCCAAAGCATCCACATCCTTTTGGTAATGTGGCGACCAGAACTGCACACTGTACTCCAAATGTGGCCGAACCAAAGTCCTATACAACTGCAACATGACCTGCCAACTCTTGTACTCAATACCCCGCCCAATGAAGGAAAGCATGCCGTATGCCTTCTTGACCACCCTATTGACCTGCGTTGTCACCTTCAGGGAACAATGGACCTGAACACCCAGATCTCTCTGTTCATCAATTTTCCCTCGGACTTTTCCATTTACTGTATAGTTCGCCGTGAATTTGATCTTCCAAAATGCATCACCTCATATTTGCCTGGATTGAACTCCATCTGCCATTTATATGCCCAACTCTTCAGTCTATCTATATTCTGCTGTAATCTCTGACAGTCCCCTTCACTATCGGCTACTCCACCATACTTAGTGTCATCTGCAAACTTGCTGATCAGACCACCTACACCTTCCTCCAAATCATTTACATATATCACAAACAACAGTGGTCCCAGCACAGATCCCTGTGGAACACCACTGGTCACAGGTCTCCAATTTGAGAAACTCCCTTCTTCTACTACCCTCTGTCTCCTGTTGCCCAGGCAGTTTTTTTTATCCATCTAGCTAGCACACCCTGGACCCCATGTGACTTCACTTTCTCCATCAGCCTGCCATGGGGAGCCTTATCAAACACCTTACTGAAGTCCATGTATATGACATCTACAGCCTTTCCCTCATCAATCAACTTTGTCATGCCCTCAAAGAATTCTATTAAGTTGGTAAGACATGCCCTTCCCTGCACAAAACCATGTTGCCTATCACTGATAAGCCCATTTTCTTCCAAATGAAAATAGATCCTATCCCTCAGTATGTTCTCCAGTAGCTTCCCTACCACTGACATCAGGCTCACCGTCGATAATTACCTGGATTATCCTTGCTGCCCTTCTTAAACAAGGGGACAACATTAGCAAGTCTCCAGTCCTTCGGGACCTCACCCACATCTAAGGATGCTGCAAAGATATCTGTGTCAAGGCCCCGGCTATTTCCTCTTACTTCCCCCAAACCTGGGATAGATCCCATCCGGAACTGGGGACTTGTCCACCTTAATGTCTTTTAGGATACCTAACGCTTCCTCCTTCCATATGTCAACTTGACCTAGACTAAGCAAACATCTATCCCTAACCTCAATATCCGTCATGTCCCTCTCCTTGGTGAATACCGATGCAAAGTACTCGTTAAGAATGTCACCCATTTTCTCTGACTCAGCGCATAACTTTCCTTCTTTGTCCTTAAGTGGGCCAATCCTTTCTCTAGTTACCCTCTTGCTCTTTATATATGAATAAAAGGCTTTGGGATTTTCCTTAACCATGTTTGCCAGCAACATCTCATGTCCTCTCTTAGCCCTCTTAATCCCTCATTTCAGATTCGCTCTACATTCCCGAAATTCTTGCAAAGCTTCGTCTGTCTTCAGTCGCCTAGACCTCATGTATGCTTCCTTTTTCCTCTTGGCTAGTCTCACAATTTCACCTGTCATCCATGTTTCCTTAATCTTGCCATTTTTTTTTCCTCATTTTCACTCTCTCCTGCATGCTAATCAACCTCTCCTTAAAAGCCTCCCACATATCAAATGTGGGTTTATCTTCAAACAGTTTCTCCCAATCTACATTCTTCAGATCCTGCCAAATCTTGGTATAGTCGGCCTTCCCCCAGTTGGTACCCTCCCTTTTGGACCACTCCCATCCTTGTCCACGAGTATTGTAAAACTTACAGAATTGTGGTCGCTATTTCCAAAGTAGTCCCCTACTGTAATATCAACCACCCGGCCGGGTTCATTCCCCAACACCAGGTCCAGTATCCTCGCAAGCCCACATTTCCCATGGCTAATCCACACAGCCTGCACATCCCTGGACACTGTAGGTAATTTAGCACGGCCAATGCATCTAACCTGCACATCTTTGGACAGTGGGAGGAAATCAGAGTCCCCAGAGGAAACCCACACAGACATGGTAAAAACATGCAAACTTCACAAAGATAGCTATCCATGGCTGGAATCGAACCTGGCTCCATGGCACCATGAGGTAGCAGCACTAACCTCTGAGTCACTGTGCTGCCCAAGGGGTGTATATGATTAAGACGGGACAAGGTGGACAGGAAGCAACTGCCTCCCTTAGCTGAAGGGTCAATAACAAGCAGGCATCATTTTAAGATGAAGGGCAGGAGGTTTAGAAGGGATTTGAGGAAGTTATTTTTATCTCTCGGGTGATGGGGGTACTAGAATGCATTGGCTGGGTGGGTAGTAGAGATGGAAAACCTCACAACCTGTAAAAAGTACTTGCACATGGACTTGGAATGTCTTAACATTCAAAGCCTATAGGCCAAGTGCCAGAAATTAGGATTAGTGCAGATCGGTGATGGGTTCTCATTTGGTGGGTGTAGACCTGGTGGGCTGAACGGCCTGTTCTGTTCTGTACATCTCTATCAACCACCCCAGATCGATGCAGGCTGAGGAAACCTGGGAACAACACAAAAGCACGCACTCCTTAACATCCATTTAGCCCTAATGGTGCGAAACCATGAAGTTGCAGATTATATTGGGGTACAATTTTGCCCCTGCTGCTGACCCATAGTGCCTCATGAATACCCAGCCTTGAGTTGCTGGATGTGTATAAAGTTATCTCATTTGTCACACTGGTGATGCTATCCATCTTCATGGAGAATATCCTCAACTTTAAGACAGGGCTTTGTCTCCAATACAATCATGGATGGACACACCTTAGGCATGCAGTTTGTTGAGGGTGAGGTTAATATACTTGTTCCTTTTATTAGTTTCTACAGTATCTGCTGCAGGCCTAGTCTAGCAGCTTTGTCCTTTAGGAATCAATCAGTATTGGTGCTGCTGAGCCAATGTTGATGGATATTGAACTCCTCCACCCAGTGTATACTCTGCACCCTTTCCCCATACTCAGTGCTCCCTCCAAATGGTGTTCAACATGGAGGAGTGCTGATCCATCAGCTGAGAGAGGGTAACCAGCAGGAGGTTTCCTTACTCGTGTTAGACCCGATGTCATGAAATTGAATGGGATCCAGACTCAATGGTGAGGACCCCCCAGGTCAACTCCCTCCCAACTATATCTCATTGTGCCACCACCTCTGCTGGGCCTGTCCTCATACCTGGGGATGGTGATGTTGGTGGCTGGAACAACATCTGTAAACTATGATTCCCTGAGCATGAGTGTGTTAGGCCACCGCTTGACCAATATGTGAGACAGCTCTCCCAATTTCAGGCACTAGCCACCCCCAGATGTCAATGAGGCAACCTTTGCAGAGTCAGTAGGGCTGTGCTTGCCACTGTAAATTATAAATGTATTTGCACAGAATATAGAAGTTGGAGTAGGCCATTCAGCCCATTGATCCTGCTCCACCATTCATTTTGATCATGTCTAATCATACAACTAAATAGTCTATTCCTCTTTTCTTCTGATATTTAAATGCTATAAGTTACTTACAGTGTGTCATATCTTTCTACAAGTTGTCCACATTCACCTCAGCCAGTTTGTCCATCATCCTTCACTGTTTCCTTTGTTCCAGTTAAACACCCTGGCTTCTAATTGAACAGCTTCACATTGAAAGAGAATGTAAAATTCCATCATATTATAACCAGTCATTCGCAAAGGTTCTTTTATAACAACATTATTGGCTGGCACTTTATCATTACATAATCTTAGATCTCAAATAGCCTGTCAATAAACTGCTCCAGAAGACCATATCTAACACAGTCCTGAAACTCATACCTGACAGCATTAACACTGATAAGGATTACCCAAGTCTGTAGGCAAACTGATGTCACCCCTGATTACCTTGTTACAAGTGCTACATACTGCACTAATCTCTTCATTAATACCGTGCCCCATGGTGCCTCTGCTATTACGCAGATCCAGCCTTTTTTTTCAAAATACCATACCTTTATATTTTTAGCTGATGACTGAAAATCAGAAAAAGGGATGCTGCTATAAAAATAAAGGTTTGCAAATAGTTTCCAATTTGAAAAGAAAACAAGTGAATCTAAGTGATGCATATAAGACAATGCTGTGTTTTTAGAAAACAGTCGGTCCACGCAAACTGGCCCTACCTGTTGTGGGTTCAGGGAAGCTCAGCGTAGTAACAGCTTTCTGATTGGTTCAGCTGCAGCCTAGGACATGCCCCCCCCGTGAGTGAAGTACAAATGGAAACCTCTGAGAGCTGAGTCTGCACCAATCTTTTCTGCGTGGTCCCTCCTACTCGCTGTTGGTAAAAGAAAAACTACATTCGGAGACACTGAAAGAAAGAATTCTGAAATATAAAGGGGAGAGGAGAGATGTCGGGTCCAACCAATCAACCAGTGAGGTGAAGACTGTCCATCACTTTGCAAACAACATCGATAAGAATTAAGAGGATTGTGAGAATAGTTTATTCTACTTTAGTAGCTTGTACTAGAGATACAGACCCACTTTTTTCCACTGCCTATGAACTCCTTACCCCCACCATCCTCAGTATTTGTGACAAACTTTCTGTCTCCTGTATTTTTTTGTGAATGAGGGATAACATGTGTATAGTTAATGTTTAATACTAGTTTAGGAATTAATACACAATTGTTATTTTATTAAACTGTATATATTTAGTATAAATAGAGTTACTTATTCTATTCATGGTGAAAGTGATGTATTTTGTTTTGATTCCAAATTGAATTGTGCGAACTAACTGGATTTAAACAAGTCTGTCACAAGTGGGACACAATAAAAGCTCACTGTTTCCAAGTGGGTCATGACAGTTTGTCACCTCCTACTGCTTCTTAGTTCCAACGCAAACAGATTCCACAGATTATTCACCCCATCTGTGATGTTCCCTTGCTGATGTAACAATGCTCTCCTTTATTATCAGCTCAGCATTACTTTTTCCCTCTTTTGGCTCGTCCTTTCTAAACATTGAATGTCCTTGGCTATTCAGTTCCTAGTCTTGATCACACTGGAGCCAGGTTTCAATCATGGCATTTGCTTCTGTTTATTTGCTTTGGTTTCTGTTGGGTCATCCAACATTTTGCGCAAGTTGTTTGCTCTCGGGTAAGACTGGCTGTTACATTTCAGCTTTCTGAAATTCTTCCACATTGTAATGTTAGCCCATGTCTGTCTTCATTTTGGGTAACACTTAATTTCATATTCCACTTCTTCCCTTCCTGTTAATAGATTTACTTCCTTTCAATTTCCACCTCTCCCTCAGATTCCCATTCTTGTGCTAAGTGAGTTTAAACCCTCCCTCTTGGCAATTTCTAATCTTTCCATGAGGATATTGGTCCCAGTCCTGTTAAAGTGAAACCCCATCCAGGTTGGACAGTTCCCACCTGTGTCACAACAGGCCCCAGTTTTTCTTTTTTCTTTTATTTTATTTAATTTTTCTCTTCTTTCTACCCAGAAAAGTTATTACCCATAATGGAGTGGCCTTCCCACCAGCAAAATCACCATGGACTTATTAAAAATTAAACCTACCACCACTGGCCAAACACCCCTTATAGCCAATTGAATGTTAACAAGCAAAGCTCATTACAGGCAATGCCAACCATTGAATTTGAAGGGGTATACAGGGGAAGGGAAGGGGCAAAATCACATTAGAGTTGGAGGGGGAAATAGAGCACTGTATCCCCAGACTGCCCACGTCTCTCTTACGGCGTTAAGAGAGTTGATGGTCACCATGTGCTCCCTCTCCAATGACATCAGGGCTCACATGTAACAACTGTCCGCTGCCTGCACCTGTTTATTCCCAGCCCAGCCAAGCAAAGAGCAGAACCACAAGGAAGCTCTCCGATCTGCCCGCACTGCTCCATACCGGCTGCCCAAAGTTCAGGAGAGTCCTCTGTTATTTTACTTCTTCTCTCAGAGTGTCTTGTGGTCACCCATTCCTTCTCCCCTCTGTGCTCCTGGGCTGTATCCACCTCTCCAAACTGTCCATTCATGTAGCCCTGCGGATACAGAAGTGACTCCAATCACTGCACAAGTTCCAGAGTCTGGAGGCCAGGCTTCTACAGACAGTGGCCCTTCCTGTGTGTGAGGATGGAATTGTTTGGGAAGCATTTCAGAGGAAGTGCAATTTATTCTGGAGAATGAAAGGTTTGCCTCAGGAGGAGAGATTGTGCAGTTTAGGTCCATAGAGTCAAGAGTTCAGAATGATTAGAGGAGATCGATTTGAGGCATAGAAGATTCTAAAGGGGATAGACAAGTAGATGTAGAGAGGATGCATCCCCTTGTGGGGCAATCATAACAAGAGGTCATAGTGTTAGAGTAAGAGGTGGCAGATTTAAAACAGAGATGAAGACAAATCAGTTTTTTTCAAAGGGCCATGAATTTGAGGAATTCACTATCCCAGAGTGTGATTGTTGCTGGGAAATTTGATAAACTTAAGGAGGAGATAGACTGATTTTTAATGGGCATAGGATCAAAGGGAAGCAAGCAGGAAAGTAGAGTTGAGGCCAAGATGAGATCAGTCATGATCATATTCAATGGCAGAACAGGCTTGCACAGCTGAATGGTCTACTCTTGCTCCTTAGGGATCAGTGCTGGCACCTCTGCAGTCCATGATCTACATAAACGATTTGGAGAAAAATGTAATTGATCTAATTAGTCAGTTTGCTGCTGATACAAAGATTGGTGGAGTTGCAGCAGTGAGGAGGATTGTTAGAGGATGCAGCAGGATATAGAACAGTTGGAAGCATGGGCAGAAACAAGGCAGATGGAGTTTAATCCAGGCAAATGTGAGGTATTTTGGAAGGTCAAGTAAAGTTGGAAATTATACAGTGAATGGCAGAAGTACAGATATAGGAGTATAGATGAGCAGAGGAATCTGTGTGCAGGCCCACAGATCACTGAAGGTGGCAGCACATGTGGATAGGACAGTGAAAACAGTTGATGGTATTGGAACTGGAATTGAGTGTAAGGATACACAAGTTATGCTTCAGTTTTATAGCATGTTAATTAGGCCACACTTGGAAGGTTGCTTACAGTTCCACCACACTACCAGATGCTTGGAGAGGGTACAGGAAAGGCTTTGGGGCATTTTAGTTACAAAGAAAGGCTGGGTAAACTGGGTTTGTTTTCACCGGACATCAGGAGGTTGAGGGGTGATAGAATTTTGTAAGATTGTGAATGACATGGATAAAGTGGAAAGTATGAGGCTTTTTTACCCAGGGTGGAGGGGTAAATTACTTGAGGACAGAGGTGTTGGGGGAGGGGTAAGTTTGAAAGAGGTATGCGAGGCAAATTTTTGATCATGGCTGATGTGTGGCCAACTCCATAGACCTGCCTTTGGCCCATATCCCTTAACACCTTCACTTAAAAAACATTTAGCTGTCTCAGATTTAAAAAGAACAATTGATCCAGTATTGACTACCATTTGTTGAAGAGTTTCAAACATTGACTGTACTTTGTAGATTTTCTTGAAAGACATTGATTAATACAGGCCCTTTGCCCTTCCAACCATTATGTCAACCCACAAACACCAAATGACAGAAAACTCATGTACCTGCCCTTGGTCCGTAGCCTACGATGCCTTGGCAATTTAAGAGCTCATCCAGAAGCTTCCCAAATGTTGTGAGACAACCTGCCTCTCAGAAAATTTCTACCAACTCTGGATGAAAAATATTTTTCTCAGGTCTCCAAACCATTTCCTCCTTACCTTAAACTTGTGCCCTCTGGTCTTAGACATTCTTCCATGGGGAAAAAGATTCTCACAATCCACCCTGTGTATTGCCTTTCATACTTTTGTAAGTCTCAATCAGATCATAGAATACAGAATACAGAACAGAACAGTACAGGCCTTTGGCCCACGATGTTGTGCTGACCTATTCTCCTACTAAGATCAACTTACCTCGCACATCCTACCTTTTACGATCCTCCACGTACCTTTCCAAGAGTCACTTAAAAACCTCTAAAGTATCTGATTCCACTACCACTGATGACAGCACATTTCACACGGCCACCACTCTCTGTGTGAAGAACCTGCCTCTAACATCTTCCCTATACCTTCCTCTAATCATCTTAAAATTATGACCCCCTATAATAGTCATTTCCGCCCTGGGCAAAAGTCTCTGGCTATCACGCTATCTACTCCGCTCATCATCTTGTACACCTCTATCAAGTCACCTCTCATTCTTCTTTGCTCCGATGAAAAAAGCCCGAGCTCCCTCAACCTTTCCTCATAAGCCCTGCCCTCCAGTCCAGGTAGCATCCTGGTAAATCTCCTCTGTACCCTCTCTAAAGCTTCCACATCCTTCCTATAATGAGGTGACCAGAACTGAACACAATATTCCAAGTGTAGTCTAACCAGACTTTTATAGAACTGCAGCATAACCTCACAGCTCTTATATTCAATTCCCCTCCCAATGAAAGCCAACACACCGTACGCCTGCTTTACACCCCTCTCAACTTGGGCAGCAACTTTGAGGGATCTATGGACGTGGACTCCAAGACCCTTCTGTTCCTCCATACTGCTGAGAATCCTGCCATTAATTCTATATTCTGCTTTCAAATTTGAAGTTCCAAAATCAATCACTTTTCTGGGTTGAATTCCATCTGCCACTTCTTAGCCCAGCTCTGTATCCTGTCAGTGTCCCATTGCAACCTACAACAGCCCTCCACGCTGTCCACAACTCTCCCAACCTTCGTGTCATCGGCAATATTACTAACCCATCTTTCCAGTTCCTCATCCAAGTCATTTAAAAGATCACAAGGAGCAGCGGTCCCAGAACAGATCCCTGTGGAATGCCACTTGTCACCGAGCTACAGGCTGAATACTTTCATCTACTACCAGCCGCTGTCTTCTATTGTACAGCCTGTTTTGTAACCAGACAGCCAAATTTCCCTGAATCCCATGCTCCCTTATTTTCTGAATGAGCCTACCATATGAAGCCTTATCGAATGCCTACCTAAAATCCATATACAACACACCCACTGCTCTACCTTCACCAATGTGTTTTATCACATCCTCAAAGAATTCACTAAGGCTTGTGAGGCATGACCTGCCCATCACAAAGCTATGCTGACTATTTCTAATCAAACTGTGCCCTTTCAAATAATCATAAATACTATCTCTCAGAATCCTCTCCAATAATTTGCCCACCACAGAAGTAAGGCTGACTGGTCTCTAATTTCCAGGATTATCCCTATTCCCTTTCTTGAACAATCTTCCCTAGTTTCCTCTGCTCCAAGGAAATAAAACTCAGCCAGCTAGTCTTTCCTCATAACTGAGGCTTTTCATCTTGGTGAATTTCCTGTGCACCCTCTCCAGTGTAGGCATACCCTTCTGATAGTGCGGCCACCAGAACTGCACACTGTACTCCATTTGTGGCCAAACCAATAGTTTAGAGAGTTGTAACAAGACTGCCTTGCTCCTATTTTCTATAAACCAGCTAATGAAGACAAGCATCCCATATGCTTTCTTCAACAACTGTCTATCTCCAGGGGTCTATGGACTAGTGTACCAAGGTCCCTTTATTCCTCAGCATTCTCTAGGACCTTATCATTCATTGTGTATATCCTTCCCTCATTTGACCTCCCAAGATGCATCACCTCACAAAGTGTCAGCATTAAATTCCACCTGCCATTGCTCTGCCCAATTCACCAGCTGGTCAATATCAGACTGTCGCCTGAGACCATCCTCCTCACATCATCCATTTCCACACCGTTTGAAAATTTACAAATTATACCTTCTACATTCACATCCAAGTTACTAATGTACATTACAAACAGAAAGGGCCCCACACCTTCAGTGTTGTAGGCCTCAACAGTTTCTGTGGCAGAGGATTCCAAGGCTCACCGCTCTCTGGGTGAAGACATTTCTCCTCATCTCAGTCCTAGATGACCTACCTCATGCTTTTAGATTGGGACCATTATTTCTGAAGTCCCCAGTCATCAGTAACATCCTTCCTGAACTTAACTGTGTTTAATTCTGTTAGGTTTTTATAGATTTCTATGAGATCCTTATTCTTCTAAACTAAGTTTAATATAATCCTAACCAATCAAGGCTCTCTTCATACATCAGCCCCACCGTCCCAGAAATCAGTCTGGTAAAACTTTATCGCCAGAACATCCTTTCCCAGGTAAGGAGATCAGAACTGCGCACCATATTCCACTATTTTGATTCATCGATAGCAAGCTCCTTTCAATCTGTAGTATCATAGCTATCAAGCTTTGAGCAGAGCTTCAGAGTGTCTATGAACACCAGCCATTTGAGGATCGTGAAAACAGGCCCTGATGGTGCAATAAGTGTTGGCTCTCTGGCCACAAATCTGACCTCTGTTCTCTGCACTGTCAAATGTTCAGATCTGATGATCAATTGTAGCCAGTCTGGCAAGTTGTCCTTTCTGATTGGTACAGACCATCATCTCCAATTGTTGACAGTGAATGCCTGCTGTGGTCAGGTGACCCAGCAACAGAAATGGTCGAGGGCTACAATCAAGTATCCTGGGAATTTTGGTCAAGGTAGTTTAACCCCTGACCTTGGTTTAAAAACTGTAGCCAGGACATGTTGTGACCTGCAGTTTCCTGCATTGACCAAAAGGGTAGGTGTCATACAACCAGTTGATAGACTGACACCATGCTACCTTCATATAGGGCATAGAATGTGACTGTTTAGTATTTGGGAAACCAGTAAAACTCCATTGGCTGGGAATGAACAATGTGATCAGGCTTTGATCAATTCATTGGCTGAGTTGCAGAAAACTTTCTGGAAATTGAACACGTTTTGCGATAACGGAACAAAGGAGAAACCTTTGAGGCCAACATTTCAAAAATCCATGCCTGAGAATTTGCTTGACGGAAAGCAGAGAATCATGAGTTGAAAACAACACAGAGAGCAATGTTGGCCACTTCACTCAAATTCGGGATTGTATTTGTTTCAAGCCAAATTTATGGAGTTAAAATAAGAGTTGGGGTTAAATGTGAATTAGGTAAAGCAAGTTAAAGTGAAGTTAAGTAAGTTAAAGTTGAAGTTTTTAGGTGAAATAAGGAGGAAACAATGCAACGAGTGTATGTTTTATACTGAATATTAGTACTTGATTAGATTCCCTACAGTGTGAGAACAGGCCCTTTGGCCCAACATTCCACACCACTTGTTGGAACATTCCATCCAGAACTATCCCTCTATAGCCCACACACCCCTGAACACTACAGGCAATTTAGCATGTCCAATCCACCTGGCCCGCACATCTTTGGACTGTAGGAGGAAACCGGAGTACCCAGAGGAAACCCACGGAGAAGAAAACTGAGGATACACAGGGAGAACGTGCAAACTTTGGATGGAACGGATTTTGTCAGGCGTGTCCAGGAAGGTCAAAGAGCCCTTGGGGTACAAGACGCTGAGAGGCATAGATAGAGTGGATAGTTAGAGACTTTTTCCCCAGGTGGAAATGCCTATTACAAGGGGTTATAGTTTTAAGGTGTTTCAGAGATTGTAGGAACTGCAGATGCTGGAGAATCTGAGATAACAAGGTGTAGAGCTGGATGGACACAGCAGGCCAAGCAGCATCAGAGGAGCAGGAAGGTGATGTTTTGGACCTAGACCCTTCTTCAAAAAGCTGAAGGGTCCAGGCCCAAAATGTTAGCCTTCCTGCTCCTCTGTTGCTGCTTGGCCTGCTGTGTTCATCCAGCTCTACACTTTGTTATCTATAGTTTTAAGGTGATTGGAGGAAGATCTGTGGGAGATGTCAGAGGTAGGTCCTTTACACAGAGAGTGGTGGGTGCATGGAATGTGCTGCTGGCGGTGGCTAGCTGAGTCAGATACTTTAGGGACATGTAAGCAACTCTTCAATAGGCACATGGATGATAGTAAACTTTCGGGCATGCAGGGTAGTTTGATCTTAGAGTAGGTTAATCGGTCAGTACAACATCATGGGCCGAAGGTCCTGTACTGAGCTGTACTTTTCTATGTTCCACACAGACAGTCGCCCAAGGCTGAGATCAAACCCAGGCCCTTGGCATTGTGAGGTAGTTATGATGTGGAGGTAGCAGTGCTGACCACCGAGTTACCGTGCCACCCTGAGTTCTGAGCTGGTTTTCCGCCAATTGCCTGTTGCACAAGGGGAGACTACCTGAGTAAAACGTGCGAGTACAGCTCTTGGGCAACACCACCCTCTAACTGGACCATTGAGTATTTGTTAATTATTCCATCATGGTGTCTGGGTCTCACCAATATTTTACGCCCATCCCTACTTATTCTGGAATAAAAAGGGCTTGCTGGGCAATGTCAGAGAATATTTTAGAGTCAGCCTGCACAATGCTGTACATCAGGAGCCAGGGATAGATTTGCCTAGATAACAACAGCAGCCGTCCTTACTGAAGGGACAGCACGGGACCTGATGGACCTTCACAAAAATCTGTGACAGCTTCGGTGTCGCTGTTTCTCAGAGAAGCTTCATTTTCCTGATTCAGCCCAATCAACTGAGTTCACATTTTGCTGGCTAGCATTGGTGGAGATTTGAATTTGCATTGCTCAGACCGTTTGGATAAAAGCAAAATTCTGCAGATGTTCGGAACACAAAATACAAACAAAAGGCACTGGAGAAACTCTGAATTGGACATGAAACTTTTCTCTCTCCACAAATGCTGCCAGGCCCACTGAACTTCTGTTTTTATCCTCAAGGCATTACTAATCTAGTGAAACTACCACTATACCAGTGTCTCTCATGCCACTGCATATTTTGATAATTACATCTTTCATTTTTGTTTCTTTTGAATCTATTACTTCTCAGCTCTCAATTACTCATCAGTTTAACTGAACTTTCAATCGTGCTGGTAATATAACGGATTAATGTACTATGTAAATAAGACTGCGTTATTAGGATCAGTTATGTAAAATATTCAGTAATGACTTCACTGGGTAGCCCTATGTGAAGTCTAGCCCAGTCCTTAGTTAACAGTTCCTCTTTGATGCTACACTATGAATTTGGGTTCGAGACAGTCTGGTCAGCGAGATGGAAGAGTCAAGAACTGCCTTCAGGATTAGGCCCACATTAAGACTACACATGTAGGAAGCCACTTAGCGCTGTTAGTTTGTAATGTACAGTGAAGTCAACATTGCAATGCTGGCATTGGCTGAGGCTACTATGAAGGTCCTCCCTTCTGAACCTTGCCTGAGGTGTGGTAACCCTCAAGTTAAATTCACCATCAATTGTCTCTCTCTGCATTGAGAGCGCGGCCCAGTAGCAGGATAATCACATGAGTACGCTACGTTCTGACTGATAGTTACACTATGGAGGGAATATTCTTGCTTCCTTGTGCATTCATGACCATGAACTCCTCAGGTTTTCCCTCATCCAAGAATGTTCTAACTCCAACCATGCTGTGCTATTTATTCCAAGTGATGTACAGTTCCGAGGCCTTGGCATAACAGTTCCCATGGTAACTGAAAGACAATGCAGAGTGACAACCAAGCCTCCTGTCACCTTCATCAAACCCCGCTCCCAGGCACAACTAAACTAGAACAGTGTGAGAGGCACACGGGAAGTGTAAAAATACCTAGAGAGGTAAGTAGAATTTTGACCTTAAACAGCTCTGAAACGCTGTGTGCCACACATATCTTAGAGACAGTTCTGAGTTCTGAGGAAGGGTCACCGGACCCAAAACGATAACTCTGTTTTTTTGCCTTCACAGATGCTGCCAGACCTGCTGAGCTTTTCCAGCAACTTTGTTTCTGTATCTTCAAGAGAGGGCTGGATGTCTGGAACATGGTTTAACATCTGATCTGAACAATGGCACTCCCTCAGCACTGCTCAAGGGGTGTAAGACCAGCTTTTCTCCTCAAGCCATGCGCTGGACTCCAGTTGCTCCTTGCAAGTTGGAAAAGGGGTTGAAGATAAGCTCTTTCAGATAAAAGCAGGCCCAAATAAGATTTCTGCTGGAAAGCGCAAGTGTGGCAGCTTTTACCTCAAACAGCATCGTAGGAGATGCCTGCTCATTAAAGTATTGACAGAAATGTTTGTGGGGGATTTCTGCAGGCAATGATGGCTCTTTAATATTCAATTTCTGGAAGATTCAGTAACTATGTGAGGCATGCGCAAAAATTGTACTACTACCTGCAACACATGCACAAAAACTCTGGAAGTACAGTGCATAGACATTAGGAATTCACCTAATTGGCTGAGATTTTATGCTTACTTGGAGCTTTGGAAGAACAAACACACTCCTACAAAAATTCAAAGATGATGGAAATCAGAAACATAATCATAAATTTGTGTAAAAACTCAGCGGGTCAGGAGAGAAAGTAACTAACAGAGTCACTGTTATATTCACCCAAAATATTAACTCTGCTTTCTCTCCGCAGATGCTGTCTGACCTGCTGAGTTTTTCCAGCAATTTATGATGATAAAATGTATTCCCTGCATCTGAGTGCAAGAGGTGACTGATCCAGGCGCTGTGAGATAACATAAACATGAGGTATACAAGATAATGAGAGGCATAGACAGAGTTGATAGCCAGAGACTATTTCCCAGAGCAGAAATGGCTAGCACGAGGGGTCATAGTTTTAAGCTGGTTGGTGGAAAGTATAGAGGGGAAGTCAGAGGCAGGTTCTTTACGCAGAGAGTTGTGAGAGCATGGAATGCGTTGCCAGCAGCAGTTGTGGAAGCAAGGTCATTGGGGTCATTTAAGAGACTGCTGAACATGTATATGGTCACAGAAATTTGAGGGTGCATACATGAGGATCAATGGTCGGCACAACATTGTGGGCTGAAGGGCCTGTTCTGTGCTGTACTGTTCTATGTTCTATGTTCTATAAACACTATGGATACAACAGCAGATCAGAGGCCGGGAATCCTGCAGTGAATAACTCGCCTCCTGACTCCCCAAAGCCTGTCCACCATTGTCAAAGCAGGACATATGCACTCAATCGTAGAGTGTTATGGAGTGTTGCTGAACAAAGAGATTCACTGTTCCTTGAAAGAGGGAGTCATAGGTAGGCAGAGTCGTGAAGAAGGTGTTTGGTACGCTTGCCTTTATTGGTTAGAGCATTGCATATAGGACCCGGGAGCTCCCATACGGCCTGTATGGGACATTGGTTAAGCCACTTTTGGAATCATGCTTTCAATTCTTTCCTAGAATCACAGAATCCCATAGGGTCCGCACAAACCGTCTGAACAGCATCCCACCCAGACCCAACTCCCCATCCTATCCCTGCACGTCCCATGGATAATCCACCTAGCCTGCACAGCCCTGGAGACTATGGGCAATTCAGTATGGCCAATCTTCCTGAACTGCACATCTTTGGACTGTGGGAGAAAACTGGAAGAAACCCACGCAGACACGGAGAGAACGTGCAAACCTCACAGGCAGTCGTCTGAGAGTAGAATCAAAACCAAGTCACTAGGACTGTGAGGCAGCAGTACTAATCATTGAGTCACCATGCCACCCAATTCTGGTATCCCTGCTACAGGAAAGATGTTATTAAACTTGAAAGGGTTCAGAAAAGATTTACAAAGCTGTTTCCAGGATTGGATGGTTTGAACTATAAGGAGAGGCTGTACAGGCTGGGGCTATTTTCACTGCAGCATCAGAGGATGAGGGGTGACCTTACAGAAGTTAGTTAAATCATAACTAGCATGGGTAGAGTGAATAGTCAAGGTCTTTTCCCCAGGGTAGGAGAGTCCAAAACTAATAGGTTTAAGGTGAGAGGAGAAATATTGAAAAGATCAACCTTTTCACGTAGAGGGTGGTACATGTTTGGAATGAGCTGCCAGAGGAAGTAGCAGAGGCTGGTACAATTATGACGTTTAAAAGGCTTGTGGATGGGTACATGGATAGGAAGGGTTTAGAGCCAAATGCTGGCAAATGAGCCAAATGCTGGCAAATGGGGCGAGATTAATTTACGATATGGATGAGTTGGGCCAAGAGGTCTGTTTTTATGCTGTGACTCTATAAGTCATGGGTGTGATGGCATACTCTCCATTCGACTGGGCGAGTCCAGCTCCAACAACACCCAAGAAGCTTGACACCATCCAGGATGAAGCTGCCTGCTTGTTTGGCGCCGCATTAACCACCTTCAGTCCTCACCCTGCTCATCACCGATGCAGATCGGCAGCAGTGGATGCCATCTAGAGAGTGGATAATTGCGGGGAGGGGTAGTGTGGGGGCAGTGGATGTCGTCCACTTAGATTTGCAGAAGATGTTCCATAAGACTCCACCTTAGAGAATGGCACGCACGACTAAAGTGCATGGGATTGGAGGGGCTTTACTGAAATGGGTTGAGAACTGGTTGGCAGACGGGAAACAAAGACTAAGAATGATGGGATTATTTAAGAGCAGTGGGGAGTAATCATTGGGGTACTGTAGGAATCAGTGGCTGGTGAGCATGTGGAATTCCCTGCCTCAAAAAGCACTGAACACCAAAACAGTGAATGTTTCCAAGAAGGCATTTTCTCAGGACAAATGGGTACGGGGGAGAATGCAGGCACAGGAGGCTGAGTTGGATGGTCAGCTGTAATCATACTGGCAGAGCGGCCTCAAAGGGCTGAATAACCCACACCTTCTCCTAAATTCTCTCTGCACGATGCACAGAAGGAATTTGTTAAGATTCCTTTGACAGTGCCTGTCGAACCCATGACTTCTGCCATCTGGTGTCAGAGTCATACTGCCTGCTCCTGGCCCACATGCCTACAAACCTTTTCTCGCCATATACCTACCTAAACGTCTTTTAAATGTTGTAATTGTGCCCACATCCACTACTTCCTCAGGGTGTTCATTCCACACATGAACTGCTGTCTGTGCAAACAATTTGCCCCCATGTTGTTTTAAAATTTCTCCTCTCACCCTTAAAATATACCCCTTAGTCTTGAAGTCCCCCATCCTAGGGAAAATACGCCTTCCATTAACCTATCTATAACCCCTCATGATTTTATAAACTTCTGTAAGGTCACCTCTGCAGTGTGGAAAGAAGCCATCAAGCCTGGACTGACCCTTCCAAGTGCATCCCACTCAATCTCTACAACGCTGAATCCAGCAACCTGCATATCCCTGGACAGTTTTAGCAAGGTAAGCCAACTAGCCTGCGCATTTTTGGACTGTGGGTGGAAACTGAGACACCCAGCAGAAATGCATGAGAGGAATCAATAGGGTGAAGAGCCTCTTTCTGCTGCACCATTTTCCTGATTCTAGGTGGAATGTGCAAACTCCACGCAGATAGTCTCCCAAGGCTAGAATGGAACCTGGGTCCCTGATGCTGTGAGATAGCAATGATAGCCACTGAGCAACCGTGCCATCCCATAGGTAATACTGTGCAGGTGGATAGTAACACTACTAGCTATGAATTCCCTAGCAATTCAGATGCCATCGTAACTTGGAACAATGTTTCTTCAATGGGACACAATCCTGAAGCTTGCTCCCTGACAGCATACATTGCAGGTTCAAAAAGTCAACCCATCAACACCTTCTCAAGGGCAGGTAGGAACGGGCAATAGATGCTTGTATCGTCCACATGCCCTGAATGAGCAATACAATTAAATGCAGGAATGCATCTACTGAGTCCATCCAGTTTACATGTATAGTAGGAGGTAAGGGAGATGGAATAGAATTATGGAAAGGGTCAACAAAGCTATATGGATATGGTGGTAGAGTGATAATGTCACTTAACACTTTGATGCAGTTCTTAGGGTCACCACACCTGAAATGTTAACTCTGTTGTTTCCTTCAAACATGCTGTCAGACCTGCTGAGCTTTTTCAGCAACTTTATTTTTGTTCCTAACACTTTGAGAGATTGAGTTCAAATCCCATTGTGGTTGGTGGAATTTAAATTCAGTTAAAAAGCCTGAAAGCTAATTTCGGCAATGATGACCATAAAACTGGCATTGGTTGGTATGTAAGTGCAGGAATCTGGGATCCTTAGCTAGTCTGGCCTACATGTAACACTGGATCCATAATAACGCCAACATTAGGTACATTTAAGTCATCATTGGATAAGCATATGGACGTACATGGAATAGTGTAAGTTAGATGGGCTTGAGATTGGTATGACAGGTCGGCACAACATCGAGGGCTGAAGGACCTGTACTGTGCTGTAATGTTCTATGTTCTATGTTCTAATGTGGTTGACTATTAATTCAAGATGGGCAACAAATGTTGCCCTTGCCAACTATGCCCACATCGTGCAGAGGAAATAAAGAAACTAAGCCTGGAAAAAAAACCAGCAAATTGCTTTTTTTGCCCATTCATTCACCAGACCTGGGCATCACCAGCATTTATTGTCATCCCTAGATGCCCAGAGAGTAATTAGGAGTTAATCACATGACTAGGTAAAGATGGTAGTTTCCTTCCCTAAAGCATACCAGTGAACGAGATTGAGTCATACATCATGGAAACAGACCCTTCGGTCTGACTAGTCCATGCTGACTATAATCCCAAACTAAACAAGCCCCACCTGCCTGCTCCTGTCCATACCCGCTGAACATTTTTTTATCATGTTCTAATACAAATTTCTCTTAAACATTGTAACTGTGCCTGCATCCATGACTTCCTCTGGAAGTTCATTCTGTACACTGTATGTAAAATAATTGTCTCTCCTGTCGTTTTAAAATCTTACTCCCCTCACCTTAAAAATATACCCCCTAGTATAGACTCTTAGGGAAAAGACACATCTTATTCACCTTATCTATACCCCTTGTGACTCTATAAGGTCACCCCTCAACCTCCTATGTTCCAGTGAAAGTGTCCCAGCCTATCCAACTTCTCGCTATAACCCAAGCCCTTCATTCCCAACAACATCCTGGTAAATCTCTTCTGAGCCCTCTTCACTTTAATAATAACCCTTCTGCACGAGGGCAGACAGAATTGCACACAGTACTCCAGAAAATGTCTCACCAATGCCTGGGCAAACCGCAACATGACGTCCCAACTCCTATACTCAAATGTGCCTTCTCAACTACACTGTCTACTTGTGACTTCAAAGGATTATGTACCTTCACCTCTAGGTCTGTCTGTTCTGCTACACTATCCAGCACTGGTTTCAATGGTCATCACTCAACTCTTTAAAATCCATATTTTTCAATTGTGTTCAAATCTCACAATGTGCAATGCAGGATTTGAACCTGGCTTTCTGAAAAAGTGGCTGGATTTCTGGACCACTCACCCAACGACAATGCGAATGGTCCACCATCTCCCCGCAGCAGTGACAATGAAGAATTCTAGTTGAAGAATTGAACCCTTTTGAGACCTTGGTGGGGATGGGGTCTCGAAACTTCTCAGGGCAAGGGGAGAAAGCGGATTTGAGGTTACAATCCACAATTGTCTAATGAATGGCACAAGAGGTGCCAAATGATCAAATGTATGTGCTCATCTGTTTGTACATTGCTCTGAAAAAGAACCCTCACTTTCTATCGGGACAATCACAACAGAGTCAGTTAGTTACAAACAAACCAGTTTATTGCATCAATGGAGAAAAACACAGGTAAAATTCATACTGAAGCGAACACACCAATGGACACCCATCAGTGAGAAGCCATTTCATTAATGCCAACTTGGAGAATACCCGTAATCCTTTGTGGTTAGGCAGTGTATCCTTTCGTTATTTCTCTGGCTGATAGTTTGTTTCGTGGTGAAGCAGAAAGACAGAAGTTAAAAGTTGGTAACTGGTATAAATTAGAATAGCATTCTAACAAACTCTATTGTAAGCCTGTCATGACAGCAACCTGCCCCTTTGAGGGTAACCCTTGGTGGCAAAATGCCCATTGGCCGAGCAAGCAAAGCCAAGGTGGTCTCCATGTTGTCTCGGCCCCTCCAGCAAGATCCATTCACCAATACAGAGGCGATGTTCAGCAGGTGATTGACATCCCAGAGAGAGAAATTGTCAGCATTTTGTTGCTTCGTGGGGGTTGCGAGCTCTGTCAGAGTGTCCACTTTAGCCGCCTGTTCAACATAAAGGAGGTACAATCTTTTACTTGGGGGAAGCAGGCAGAATACGGGTCAACTCACAGAGTCCATACAGTGTGGAAGCAGCCTATAGCGACTCTCCAAAGAGTATCCCACCCAGACCCACCTCCCTACCCTAACCCTGTATTTCTCATGGCTAATTTACCAAGCCTACACATCCCTAGATATTATGGGCAATTCAGTATGGTCGACCCACCTGACCTGCATATTTTTGGAATGTGGGGTTTAAATGCATGCAGATACAGGGACAATGTGCAAACTCCACACAGGCAATTACCAAAGGTTAGAATCAAACGCAAGTCCCTAGGGCTGTGAGGCAGTAGTGCTAACCACTGAGCCACCATGCCACCCCACAGAAGGAAAATCTCATGGAAACTGCACACAAAAATACACTCAGGGACTGCAAATGTACCGAATGTAAGAATGGACCTTTTTAAAAAATATTTTTTCAATTATTGCACTTACCCAGCCCCTCCACCCAAGAGAAAACAAGGCGACATCTTGAACCATCGAAGTTGAGTTCGGAGGAATTAAAATGCAGCTGGCAGTCAACCCAGTCTACAGCAGTTTGTGATGGCCAACAAATGCTTATGTTGAGCTGCCTGAGTGGTGTGTATACCCCATTGACTTAGTTTGGAGTCACTTTAGCTTTTGCGTCCTCTTGAATGGTCTGCCCATTATAAACCCTGTCCTAATTCCACCATCATCAGTAGTTAACATTAGGTCTCATCTCCGAATTTAACAGCAGCTTCCTGGGAGATGATCAGAGAGATACTGGGAATTTTAGGTACTTATTTTACTCCATGGGTGTGCTCCACTGAACTGTGAGACCAGAGATGAAATACTAAGAGAACTTACTAATAAATTTGAAGGGGATGAAGAGAAACATCTTCTGGAATTCTCTACTCCTGAGGGTTTGGGATGCTCTGCCATTAAAAAGATTTCCACTTGAGAGAGACGTTTTATAGTCTCCCAGGGAATCAAAGGATGTGAGGAACATGCAGGAAAGTGAAACTGAAGCATATTCAGCTATTGCAAGATTGAATGGTGAGTGAAGTAACCACTCTCTGCTCTCCAACTGGTGGAGAGTTTAACCTGAGGGATTGTCGCATCCCAGGCAAGATCTATAGCAACTTCAGCGAGTGCAAGAATTGACTACTGCTGTCTCCTTGCCTCATAAACCCCAGAAATCCAGCCAGTTAAGCTCACATGGCTAACTCAATGGACCAACGTGCTCCATTCCTGCTCCCATTTCTTATACCCTCACTACCACATTACCAATGGGCTGTGTCTCCTGCACTGGCAAGAGTGGCTGCAAAACACTTCGGTGGCTTGTGAAAAATCCTGGAAAATGGCATTCCCTTTAAACCCCCAGACTTTGGAGATAGATTTGAATATCCTGGCACCCTGTTTGATGAGTAAACAGTTTTGCTTGAGGAGTCATTGGGCGAATCTGAGAAAACTGAAAATCACGTACTTCGCTGTTTGAAGATGATGCAGGCACAGATGGCAATAAGGGCAAGGACTCCAACTACTGCGGCAGCAATCCAAGACTTGTTCTTATAGTCTTCGAGATCATTTGATTCTGATGGAAAGGAAAAGACCATTGTGACGCTGCTGACAACAAAAGAAGTCATAAGGAAGGAAGGGAAGGAACTCAGGAAACATGCTTCAAACTCCATTCTCGCAGTGATAAGCACTGAAGATACAGTCATAGAGATGTACAGCATGGAAACAGACCCTTCAGTCCAACTTGTCCATGTTGACCAGGCATCCCAAATTAATCAGGTCCCATTTGGCCCATATCCCTATAAACCCTTCCTATTCATGTACCCATCCAAATGTCTTAATTGGGCCAGCCTTCACCACTTCCTCTGGCAGTTCTTCCTGTACACTCACCACCCTCTGCATGAAAAATTGCCCCTGAGGTCCCTTTTATATCCTTCCCTTTTCACCTTAAACCTATGCCTTCTAGTTCTGAACTCCCCTACCCTGGGAAAAAAGACCTTGGCTATTCACCTTATCCATGCTCCTCACGATTTTACAAACCTGCAGCCTCCGATGCTCCAGGGAAAATGGTCCCAGCCTATTTAGCCTCTACCTACAGCTCAAACCCTCTAACCCCAGCAATATCTTTTATGCCCCATTTAATTTTAACAATGTCTTTCCAAGTGGAGGGAGGCCAGAATTGAATGCAGTGTTCCAAGGCTGGATTACCCTACGTCCTGTACAGCTGCAACATGACTTTCCAACTCCTCTACTCAATGCGCTGACCATTGATACTAATCACTTCAGTCCTTTTTTTAAATCATAATTCAAATTGCTAATTTTGGCAAATGTGAATTTATGTATCAAGTAGGCAAATTATGCAGAAGCATAGCTTTATCTCGATAGTTAGAATGAGCAAAATGTTTAGTCCAGTCGCCTAACGGCTTATGAATATGAAGTGACAATCCAAATGACCTGATTCTTGTAAAAATCCAATTGCCGCACAAATCCTTTGGGTGTTTTACCCTGTCTATCCCATTTTCAGCTTCAATCCCTCACAGTACAACTCCCTCTTGCAAAGGGTTAATTTACCTTCAAATGAGGGTGAATCCGAAGGTGTCATGCAGTGACAATTATACACATCAGCTCATCATTCACTCAGAACATTTAATTACAGCACAGACAAGATTGCGGAACATGCTGATTTAAAGGTCAATGAAGATTTTCTGAAGAAGGGTCCAGACCTGAAACGTCAGCTTTCCCACTCCTCTGATGCTGCTTGGCCTGCTGTGTTCATCCAGCTCTACACCTTGTTATCTAAGGTTATTGTTTAGTTTTTTTTTTAATTAACAGGATGTGGAAGTTGACAGATCAGGATTTGTTGTTCAAGAATTGCCTAGAGGGCAAGAAAAAGCCCACTGCCAAGGGTCTGGGGTCACATGGACGCCAGACCGGGTGAGGATGGCAGCTTTATAGAATCACAGGATTCCTACTGTGTGGAAGCAGGCTATTTGGCCTGTTGAGGCCATTGTAATCCTTCATTCCACTCAGAACCATTTCCTACCATATCTTGCAGTTGTATAGGACTTTGGTTCGGCCACATTTGGAGTACTGTGTACAGTTCTGATTGCCACATTACCGAAAGGATGTGGATGCTTTGGAGAGGGTCCAGAGGAGGTTCACCAGGATGTTGCCTGGTATGGAGGGTGCTAGCTATGAAGAAAGGTTGAGTAGATTAGGATTATTTTCATTAGAAAGATGGAGATTGAGGGGGGTACCTGATTGAGGTCTACAAAATCATGAGGGGTATAGACAGGGTGGATAGCAAAAAGCTTTTTCCCAGAGTGGGGGGCTCAATTACTAGGGGTCATGAGTTCAAAGTGAGAGGAGGAAAGTTTAAGGGAGATATGCGTGCAAAGTTCCTTACACAGAGGGTAGTGGGTGCCTGGAATGCGTTGCCAGCGGAGGTAGTAGACACAGACACGTTAGCGTCTTTTAAGATATATTTGGACAGGTACATGGATGGGCAGGGAGCAAATGGACACAGACCGTTAGAAAATAGATGACAGGTTAGACAGAGGATCTTGATCGGTGCAGGCTTGGAGGGCCGAAGGGCCTGTTCCTGTGCTGTAATTTTCTTTGTTGTTTGTTCTTTGTTCTTTGTAACCCTGCATTTCCCATGGCTAATTTATGGCTAATCACTAGACACTGTAGGCAATTTAGAATGGCCAATTCACCTAACTTGTAAATCTTTGGACTGTGGGAAGACCACAGAACACCTGTAGGAAACCCACACAGACACGGGGAGAATGTACAAACTCCCCAAAGGCAGTCACCTGAGGGTGGAATTGAACCCAAACCCTTGGCACTTGCTAACCACTGAGCCACTGTGCCATATTTTCTCTAAAAGGGGCACTAGTGAACCCAGATTGGCTTTTCCTGACCATTGCCAACAATTTTATGATCATCATTAGATTCGTCAATCCAGAGTTTTATTGAATTCACATTCCAACATCTGCCTCCCAAAGCATTTTGTGGATCTGTAGATTAATAATCAATTAATAGCTCATACCCCCCCTACAAAAGTTACTAAAGCAAAATTACAGTCAATTAATAATCGTAGTTTAGTGGCTCAATCTAAGTCATTCATACTGTCATTATTCGAATTGCTCCGTTGGAATGTCTGATAGTGATGGTCTTCTGGTGCAATGAATAATGTCTCCACCCCTGAGGAAGAGGTTCAATGCTTCTCATTCACAGAGGGACATTGATATCTGGTACATTTATGATGTGGACCAAGTTGTTCCAATAAACCCATTGAAGGTGCTCAGAGTGGGAAGGTTTGTTGGTCCCAAACAACAGGCTAGTGACCTGTTTTTGGAAAAGTCCAGCTAAGGGTACAGATGTAAGTGCGTGTTTTCATAAAAGCAGAAAGTGCGGGAGAAACCTGGCAGGCCTGGCAGCATCTGTGGAGAGCAAAACTGAGTTAACATTTTGCCTCAAATCATTAACTCTGTATTTTCCTCCAGAGATGCTGCTAGACCTGTTGTGCTCTTCCAGCACTTTCTGTTTTTAATTTTACACTTACAGCATCTGTTCTTATTTCAGCCTGTGCACTGACTTCCTGAAATGCCACTCAGCAACAGAAAAGAAGATGGTCTTTCTTATAGCAGAGATAATGGGAACTGAAGATGCTGGAGAATCCAAGATTACAAAGTATGGAGCTGGATGAACACAGCAGGCCAAGCAGCATCTCCTGAGATGCTGCTTGGCCTGCTGTGTTCATCCAGCTCCACACTTTGTTATCTTGGTCTCTCTTATACATTCTGATGGCATTGTCTCTTTAAGAGAGACAGCATGTGAGGAAAATCTGTTTTGCTGAATTTGCCTTCACCAAGGGTGTGTTTACGGGATACTGCTGTACTGGAACAGTTGATGATTAGTAGTTAAATAATGTATTATTTTATTAAGTATTGAAATAGAGTTAAAGATACCTTTTTGTATTCATTTTTTGTCTGTATTTTAACAGTGTTGCAAGAATAAAAAGTGTTTTACTTAATGCCTTGTCATGGACCAATCGAATCATATCTGGAACATAGCACTTTCAACTTGCCTTGAAATAAAATAAAAAGTTAGGGTCTAGGCTAACTCATTGACAAACTTTGACTTGGTTTGGTCTGGTCCATGACACACATTGAAAATGACAAATGCCTCACACTGTTATCTCTCCTTTTCTTAGCCATGTATACAGTTAGAGTTTTACAGCACAGTGAAAAGATCCTTCAGCCCATCGTGTCCATGCTGGTCATCAAGCATCCATCTATCTATTATAATGCTACCTTCCAGAAATTAGCCCATTGTCTTCTGCATTATGGTTTCAATTGCTGATCTCAGCACTTCTTCAAGCTTTTGAGGGCTCCTGCTTCTATTGCCCTTTCAGGCATTTCAGATGCCCTCTGAGTAATAAAAACAATCACTCCTCAAATCCCCTCTAAGGTCCTGCTCCTGAAATGTACTCCCGGATTACTGACCCCTCCATTTATCCTGTCAGGACCTCTCGCGATTGTACATATTTCAATAAATCACCCTTACCTTTGTAAACTCCAGGGAAACAAGACTGTAACAGTTCCTTAGGCAGGGTAGTGTCATTACAGGTTGGCCAGGCAGTCTCATCAAAACGGTGAGTATGAGATTTTCTCATGGGAACATGAGCAAACACATACATTATTATTTCAGTTAATGCAGTTTGCTCAAGTCTGGACAGACCCGTGCCATTCCTTCATTGAATCTTGGAAAAATTATGGATGACACATCCTCAACCTCTCATGTCCTCTTGTCCAAACACATGCGTGACACCCACTCTCTGACCTTACACATTTATAAAACAACTGGTACCCATCAGTAAACTGAGTGGTAAAGCTTCGACTACGTTATACAACATAGAACTATACAGCAAAGGAACATGCGCTTTGGCCCACAATGTTGTGCCAAACATCAAGCTAAATGAAACAAAGCCCTTAGGCCTGCCTTTGGTCCGTATCCCTCCATTCTTTGCATATTCATGAACATTTCTCTTAAATGTTCCTATCGTATCTGCCTCCACCACCAACCCTGGCAGTGTTTTCCAGGCTCCTATCACTCTGTGTATAAAAAACCTCATGTCTTCTTTGAACTTTCCTCCTTTCACTTTAACTGTATGCCCCCTGGTATTGGATATTTCAAATCTGGGAAAAAGGTTCTGACCATCAGCCCCATCTATGCATCAAACAAGCGACTGAAAAGAGCCATTTCCTGTGAATTACTGGCAACAGTTTTATACAATTTTCGGTGAAATCTCAAATGGTTATGGCAGCAGAGTGGCAGTAAGTGCAGCTTGTGTAAGAGGACCTGACTTGGAAGGGCATAAAGAAGGCTTCTGTCAAACCAAGAGACCAGGGGCTTGTATGACATATACACCTGTGGATGTCTTCTACATTTGGGCTGGAGGAATAGATGGTTCTGAGGTCATGCATCTCCTCACCCTTGAGTCTTGTAAAATGATGCCAGGCGACCGAAAGGAACTCACCTCACCTCTGCTGGCACTGTACCCGGCTTGGCACCATAACTACTGCCAATGATACATAACACTAGCATACACTAATTTCATAGAGCCAACAACTCGGCCCTTTTCTTGTCGCTGTCTTCCCAGATTGTTCCGCAGCCTCCTGTGCATTTCGCAATTTTTGTTTCCTACTTTGGTGGTAAGGCCAAAGGAACTGGTTGCAGGATTTCAATGAGTCTTGGGTCCAGTGGAAGAAGTAAAGGTGCCTGACACTAACGTTTCAACCTTTTCACCAGAATCAGGAAGAGGGTCAATCTTGGTATATAATAGGGAATATATAACGGGACTTGAAAAGTTTTGACCCAACAGTTGCAATCTACTGGAAAGTAAAATAAGCTGTTGAAATGTTACGAGCAGAACAGATGCAAGAAACTCTATGGGGAGCAATGATTTATGGTACATGAGAAAAAGGTGCTGATTGGTTGGAGTGTTGACTCTGGTCGGTCGCCATGGAGAACAAAATGCATGGTTACCCCACAGAGCATCCCATGCAGTAACAATTGTTGCTCTCTGTAAAATTTGGTACTCTTGCAACGGTTGTGATGAACACAAGATGGAAAACTTTGGCGGTACACAGGCTCTATTTGAAGCATGCAAGGGCATGCCAATAGTTTGTGGGGGAAGAAAGTCAAGGCTTACCTAATGGATAAAGATGTATTGTCTTCTGTTTCTTCATTTTTGTTTCCACATTGTAGCCTTGACATGTATAATTTCCAGAGTTGCTCCGCGTAATGTTACTGACAACCAAAAATTTTTCATGATGTGGAAGTTCTTTGCCATTCAAGAACCAATCGTATCTCGAGGGCGGAACTGACTCTACTTTGCATTCCAGAGTAACATTGGATCCGTAAGAAAATGTTTGCTCTTCTGATGTTATTACAATCTGGGGTTCATCTGGTCCATCTGCAATTATTACGAAAATGGTCATGAGACAACTATCTTTAGCTCCGTCTATGATCTCTGCAGAATAACACTGAACAGGCTTTCTTTATCTTTCATAGACAAACCCAGCATTTGTTGCAATCCCTAACTGGCCTGGAACTGAGCCACTTCCTGGAGCATTCAGGGAATCGACTGCATTGTTGCGAATTGGGAGCTGCTGGTAGGATATCAGTGAAAAGGATTTTTGTGACAATTAATATGGAGGCACAGCAGCTCAGTGGTTAGCATTACTACTTCATAGTACCAGGGACCCAGGTTTGATTCCACCCTCAGGTAACAGCCCATGTTAAACTTGCGCACTCTCCTGTTGTCTGGATGGGTAGTTCTGGTTTCCTCCCATACCCTACAAAGATGAGCAGGGTAGGTGGATTTGGACATGCTAAATTGCCCATAGTGTCCAGGGATGTGTAGGCTAGGGGGATTAGCCATTGGAAATGCAGAGTTACAGGGATGTGAGAATGCTCTTTGGAAGGTTAATGTGGACTTGATGGGCCAAACAGCCTGCTTCCACATTGTAGGGATTCTATAATTCTAATGATAGTTTGCCATTATTGACAACAGCCTCGTGCGCCAGATTTATTAGACTCATACAGCACAGAAACAGACCCTTCAGTCCATGAGATAACAAGGTGTAGAGCTGGATGAACACAGCAGGCCAAAAAGCATCAGAGGAACAGGAAGGCAGACGTTTCAGGCCTGGATCCTTCAGAAATGGGGGAGGGGAAGGGGTTTCTGAAATAAATAGGGAGGGAGGGGAACGGATAGAAGATGGATAGAGGAGAAGATAGGCGCAGAGGAGACAGACAGGTCAAAGAGGCGAGGATGGAGCCAGAAAAGGTGAGTGTAGGTGGGGAGTTAGGGAGGAGCCAGGTCAGTCCAGGGAGGACTGGAGGTCAAGGGGCGGAATGAGGTTAGTAGGTAGGAGATAGGGGCGGGGCTTGAGGTGGGAGGAGGAGATAGGTGGAAAGAAGGACAGGTTAGGGAGGTGCGGACGAGCTGGGCTGGTTTTGGGATGCGATAGGGGGAGGGGAGATTTTGAAGCTTGTGGAATCCACACTGATACCATTGGGCTGCAGTGTTCCCAAGCCGAATATCAGTGCTGTTCTTACAACCTTCAGGTGGCATCATTGTGGCACTGCAGGAGGCCCAGGATGGACATTTTGTTTGAGGAATGGAAGGGCCAGTTGAAATGGTTTGCGACTGGGAGGTGCAGTTTAGTGCGAACCAAGCATAGGTGTGCTGCAAAGCGGTCCCAAGCCTCCGCTTGGTTACCCCAATGTAGAGGAGGGCACATCGGGAACAGTGGATGCAGTATACCACATTAGCAGATATCTATGCTGACTGTGTTCCCAAACTAAATCAGTTCCACCTGCCTGCACTTGGCCCATATCCCTCCAAGCATTTCTTATTCATGTACTTATCCAAATGTCTTTTAAACATTGTAACGGTATCCACATCCACCAATTTGTCTGAAAGTCTATTCCACACATGGATGAAAAAGTTGCTTTTCATGTCCTTTTTAAATCTTTCTCCTGGCCCATTAAAAATATGCCCCTTCAGTCTTGAAATCCCCCACCCAAGGGAAAAAGCACCTGCCATTCATCTTATCTGTTTCCCTCATGATTTCATAAACATCTGAAAGGTCACCCTTCAACCTCCTCTCCTCATGATGCAAATCCTTCATTCCCAGCAACATCTTGGTAAATCTTTTCTGAACCCTTTCCAGTTTAACAATAGCCTTCCCATAACAGGGTGACCAGAACTGGGCACAGTACTCCAGAAAAGGCCTCACCAAAGTCCTGTGCAACATCACCATGGCTTCCCAACTCTTATAGTCTAAGGTCTGAGCAATGAACGCAAGTGTGCTAAACGCCTTCTTAACCACCTTATATATCAGTGACGCAGACATCAAAGAATCATACACCCAAACCCTAGGTCTCTCTGTTCAACAACACTGAGGCCTTACTTCTAATTGTATTGAGGTGATCAGTTGATTGAATTTAAGTCCTAATAGCTTCCATGTGATCTGATTTGAATTCATGAACCCATGAGATTCAGCCTCTTTCTCAGATTGCTAATGGCATTACCACATAGCCAATGCAAACATGGCATGCTGGCCTTCCTTGCAAGAGGAAAGGAACAAAAAATTAAGGATCTGAAGCAAACAAAATAGAAATTGCTCCAGAAACTCAGCAGATCTGGCAGCATCTGTGGAGATAAAAACGCATAATATTTTGAGTCTATTCCTTACATAGGATCACTGGGCTCAAAATGACAGCTCTCTTTTCTCTACGGAGATAAGGCAAGACCAACTTATCCAGCTCCTGCCTCGAGCAACTTCCAGAATCATAGAATCCCAGAGTGCAAAAAAGAGGTCATTTGGCCCATTGAGTCTACATTGACCCGAACAAAGATCATCATACCCAGATCCTACCCCATGGTTAATCCTCCAAGCCTGCATATTTTTGGACTCTGGAAGAAAATCCCCTGCAGACATAGGAAAAACATGCAAACTCCACACAGACTGTCACCTGAAGCTAGAATTGAATCTGTGTCCTTAACATTGCAAAGACAACAGGGCTAACCACTGAACCACAGCACTATCCCAAAGTCAGAATCAGGTTGTACTTTATTTCTAAAGGGGATAAATTGCTGTAAGGAAGTTACAAAATTACAAACTCTATTGAGAAAGATTGCTTCAAAAAATGGATCAGTCCAGTGAACAGGGGATGCTTAATATACTAAACAGAGCATTTAGTCTTATTGACTTTTATGTGAACTATTATTGAGTGTTTTACATCTGAAAATGCATCCAATTGACAAAACCGTGGGTTTGGAATTAGACCACACCCTTGAGAAGCAGTCGTCTTTTCAGAAATAACGTTAGGTACTCACAGTAAATGACCAGCTGAAATGGGTCACTCTCTTTGCTGCTGAACAGACTCTCCACTTTGCAAGTGTAGTTGCCTGCATCAGATCTGTTCACGGCTTTGATGGTTAATGTCTTGTTCCTTTCCGAAAGCTCCATATTTTCACTGTGCAGCAGTGCTAACTGGTCTCTGCTCCATTTAAGGGAGTGCCAATTGCCAGATACACCACACTTCAGAATTGCTGTGTCTTTGTGTTCTACCAGCTGCGAAGCATTGGCAATAATCTTCGGTTTTGAAATGCCTTCTGAGGCAGAGAGCAAGAAAGAAAAACACAGTGTTATTCAGGGAAAACAACCCTATTTAAGGTCTGGGTTTTGATCGTTGTATGTCAGTCTCACAAGCTAGGTCAGTATTTACTCAGTGGTTAGCATTGCTGTCTCATGGTGCCTGGGATCAAGATTTGATTCCAACCTTGGGTAACTATGTGTGGAGTTTACACATTCTCCCCTTGCCTGGGTGAGTTTCTTCCAGGTGTTGTGGACTCCCCTCATTGTACAAAGATGTTTAGGCTAGGGGGATTAGCCATGCCAACTTTCTCATAGTGTCCAGGGATGTGCAGGCTAGATGAAATTACCATGGGAGCAGGATTACAGGGATGGGGGGTGGGAAGGGTTTGCAACTGGGTGGGATTCTCTTTAGAAGGTCCCTGTGAACTAGATGAGCCTAAAGGCCTGCTTCCACACTGTAGGGATTCTATGAACTGCCCTGGGGAGGTGAGGGTAAGCAGCCTTCATGAACTGTTGCTGTCTTTGAGATTTAAGGACACTCACAGTGCTGTCAGGGAAGGGGAATTCCAGAATTTTCGTTAAGCAACACTGTAAGAACAGCTATGTGGCTCTAAGTCATGATGGTACAAAGCTATGAGGGAACTTTCAAGGGGTGGTGATCCCATTTACCTGCTGCCCCTTGTTCTTCTGGTTAGTAGAGGTCATGGCTTTGGAAGGTGCAATTGGTTGAGCGTTGTTGAGCTACTGCAGTGCATCTCGTAGATGGGACACGCTGTTGCCAGTGTATGTCAGTGGTGGAGGGGATGAATACCAAAGTGGGTGAAGGGTGTTCCAATCAAGTGGACAGCTTGGCCAAGCATTTTGAGTGTTGAGTGTTTTGTGCCTGCGAGTGTGGCGCATCCTATAAAGGGTTAAGTGATGTCATATAAGATTGTGGCAGCAGATTCAACTGACACATTCAAAAGGGAATGGAGCTTCTCTGGAAAAGGAAGAAGGTGTAGTGTTAAGGGGAGGGGAATGACACTGGGTGAATCATTCAATTGGACAGTTAATGCATGTCTGAATGCCCTCTTTCTGTGCTGTGCCAACTCTGTATTCTTCATTCCACAATTCAGTGGGGCTGAACTTACCATGGAATTGAAGGCTACATTGTGTAATTATCACTGTCTGCTCTCATGCTCAAGAGAGGTGCCAAGTTAAGACTGAGATGAGGAGGAATTTCGCTCTCTGAGGGTTATGAGTCTTTGGAACTCCTCACCACAGACAGATGAGGGGGCACTGTCCCTGTGTATATTTAAGCCAGAGATAGAAAGATTCTTGATCAGTCGGGGAATCAAGGGTTATGGGAAAGGAAAGTAGACGTGAGGAATGTCAGCTCAGCCACAATCTCATTAAGTAGTGGAGAAGGATCAAGGGGCTGAATGGCCTACTCCTGTTCTTATTTCTTCAGTCTTCTAGAAGTAAAGATACAGGATGAAGGCAGCAAGCAATGGCTGAACCAGTATATGGTAAAGTAACCCACAAATATTGGACAATCTGTAAATTTTAAGTTGCCCAAAAGTTCCTGAAGTAAACTATTTAGATTTATGACCGGAATAATCTCAGTATGCTCAGAAATAAATTAGGTAAGATATTTTTCAAATCAAACATAACTGTGATCAATTTATTTATTACATAAAACTAATTGATTCAGTCCTCCATCACAAAGGCAGAGCTACTTTGTAATAACAGCAGTATAAAAACAGGGATTAGGGGATATAGAGAAACCTTTGGTACTGCATAATATGTATTGTGCTCCTAAATGTCCAATCAGCCTCTAGTCTTTACTTCAGGTCCTGGTTGAAATTATATGTCAAGTCTATACAGGTCCATATTTGATTGAAGTCGATGTATATTTGGGGCTGCATTTTCAAATTTCAACTCTAGACAGAAAGATGGTTCAACAACCATCTCCAGTCTGTGTGTCTCCAAAGTGCAAGTGTGACTGCTGTTTTGCGGCTGTTAACTTTTAATACATACAGCAATTTGAAAACCTCACAAAATCTAATCCATCATCCACGAAATTAGGGGTTTTAGTCAAAGGCAATGTGGAGGTGATGTCATTGCTAGGTGTAATCCAGAATCCGAGGCTCATGTTTTTCAGGCATGACCTCAACGCCCACTACGGCAGCTTGTGAAATTTAACTTCAGTCAAGGTAGTAACGGTGAGCTGTAACTGTGAATTATAACAAGCCCGGAGTGGGATGGCCAACAGTTGGCAGACTGGGCCAGTGCGGTCAGCCTGTGACACAATGGCGGTCAGCAACTTGTGAGCCTGGTTGGGGTTAGCCCAGTGTGGGAGACAGTGAGACCATGTGTGGTGAGGCCCCAGTATGGAGTGACTGTAGTCTATAGAAGGACTCTAATATCTTTAATTTTATTTCTTTATTTTCCAAATTTAGAACTTAAGGAACTGTAATGGAAAACTTTTAGCTTTTATGTTTATTTCTCTATTCTTGAGCCTAATTTATTTTAATACCTATGGTTTATAACTAGGCACTTTGTCCCTAAGATGGTGCCATGTTTAGCAACAACGGACACTTTTCACTGTCCTCCTGTAACTTCGCACTTGAGTACACATGACAATAACACCTAATTCTAATTCTATTGTCTGAATCTTGAACCCAGTCTGTCGTAACGTGACTGATATTGTGTTGATTGAGCAAGCCACTAAGGGCCAATCAGAGATGGACACCAAATGCCGGCCTTGCCAGTCGTACCCTCATCCCATCAAAGAATAACAAAAACTCATCAGACCAAGTCACATTGCTAAAGGTTTGAATTTGGTCAAGTAAGAAATGCCATTCTTCTTAATGTTAACATTTTGTTCGCGTATGTTGGGCAGCACAGTGCCTCACAGCAAGGACCCAGGCTCGATTCTACCCTTGGGCAACTGCCTTTGTGTGGAGCTTGCACATTCTCCCCTTGTCTGCCTGGGCTTCTTCCAGACGCTTCAGTTTCCCCCGGCAGTCCAAAGATGTGCAGATTAGATGGACTGGCTGTGCTAAATTGCCTGTATTGCCCAGGGATGTGTCGGTTAAGTGGATTGGCCATGGGGAAATTGTCCGGGGATGCGCAAGCTAGGTGCATTAGCCATGGGAAATGCATGGATTACAGATATAGGGTGGGTCTGGGTGGGATGCCCTTTGCAGGGTCGGTGTGAACTCGATGGGCCGAATAGCCTGTTTCCACACTGTAGGGATTCTATTTAAAAAAATCTGGCCCTTGTAATGCAGTCAGCTTGATGTGTGTTATCCCTCATATGTCTCTGTTGCACAACAAATACTTTCGGAGTCTGAAAATGTGGCTACGTAAATACTTCTTGAAACAAAGCCAAGAGCAACAGTTAGGAATGTAAACTGTAACCACAAACATCTGGTACAGATTCTTATTTGGAAAAGCAGATTGTGTTTCCTTTCATAGTAAACCTTCCCACTAGTGCCCTAAGGATATTTGTCCCCTACTCTTGGTGGGGAGCAGAAATGTTCATCTATCAGTAAATCAGCATGAACAAAGAGCAAGATCAAACTCCTACATGAAGTGGTACTAAGAGATAGCATTGTAGAGTGTGTACAAACGATGCAAATCAACTGTTCATGTAAACAGTGATGGTGAACCAGCACAGGCCATTCCCAGGAACACATACTAAAATAAATATCAGGTGATACTGCATTCAATTCTGGTCTCCCTGCCATAAGAAAGATGTTGTGAAACTTGAAAGGGTGCAGAAAAGATTTACGAGGATGTTGCTGGAGTTGGAGGGTTTCAGTCATAGGGAGAGGCTGGATAGGTTAGGGCTATTTTTCACCTGGAGCATTGGAGGCTGAGGAGTGACCTTATAGAGCTTTAGAAAATCATGAGTGTCATGGATAGGGGGAATAATCAAGGTCTTTCTCTCGGGCACGGGAGTCCAAAACTAGAAGGCATAGGTCTAAGGTGAGAGGGGAAAGACAGAAAAGGGAACTAAGGGGCACAGAGGATGGTGCATATATGGAATGAGCTGCCAACGAAAGTGGTGGGGGCTGGTACAATTCCAAAATGTAAAAGGCATCTTCATAGGTATATGAATAGGAAGGGTTTAGAGGGATATGGACTAAATGCTGGCAAATGGGACCAGATCAATTTAGGATATCTGGTGGCATAGATGAGTTGGACCAAAGGTTCTGTTTCCGTGCTATAAAAGGCTAACTCTCTGACTATAGATATAGTTAGAGAAGCATGTGTTCAAAGAAAGATGTTGTTTCATCTGCCTGAACATTGCTGGTCTTGAAGGCTAGGAGCAGTTTAGACTTCAACAAAGGAGCAAATGGTTTATTAAGATGGGAACAAATAGAGCAGATAGAAAACTTGCAACAAACATAAAAACAGACAGTAAGAGCTTCTGTAAGTGTGCAAAAGGATAAAGAATGGTGAAAACAAATGAAGGCCCTTTACAGGAGATTTGATAATGGAGGATAAGGAAATAATGGAGTAATCAAACAACTATTTTGTTTTGTCTTCACAGAAAAAGACAAAAAAAAAACTTCCTGGAAATGCTAGTGATGCAAGAGTCTTTTAGGAAGGAGGAACTGAAAGGAAATTAGCGATAGTAAAACAAAAGTTGCTGAAGAAATGATCGGGAGTAAAAACCGATGAATCTCCAAGGTTTGATAATCTACATCCCAGGTGGTGGCCATGGAAATAGAAGATGTACTGGCTGTTATCTCAAGTAAGATGTGATTATGCTGAATCTGTGCCCATGGCAGTGATGGTAATTGGTGTCATGGATCAAGAATTGTTGGCCATTTTATCTTTTCGTATCAAATTGTGATGGAAGGTGATTTACGAGTGCAGCATACCCATTGTGGCACTAATACACAGGACATCTTCTGTGGCAATCTTTGAATATGCATATTAGGCAAGTATTAGCACAGAATCCCAGCGTAGACCCTGAGTGGCACATTTTCCATTTATATATCGGGAACACAGAATTAAATCCTCACCGATTGCAGTTATTTGCTTTGTTGTTTCCGCATATAACATGGTGCGATTATTATAAGCCTTGCAGGTGTAATTCCCAAAGTCACTTATGTTCATTTTGGAAAGGACTAGTGTTTCACTTGTCTGCCGAAGAGAGTTCCCGTTTAGTAGCCATTCGAACGTGGCAGGAGGAATGGAGTCAGCAGTACATCTGAGAATGATATCTGATTCAGGAGCATATGCTTCCTTCTCATCATCGATGGTCAGCTGAGGGGTATCTGGTCCATCTAGAACAAAAGAGAGAGTGTGGCTGTAAGTAATGGAACGCACAGGAGGTCTTGGGTGGTGTCTCTGAGCTTTGGGTCCAGGTCACACTGGCAGGAGCTGATGGCCAAGGGGAGTGCATTTGTAAAAATGACTAAATGGGTGTAAATCTTCACGTTGCAGGCGATAAGAGAGTGGGAGAGATTGGTGGTGTGTTGGGTATGGATTGGAGCCTCTCATGTCCACATTATATGGGGTATGTATGTTACCACTGCAATTCGAATCCCTACGGAGACGGCTGGTTCAATTTGGTGCAGAACCACCATGGACCAGATTGGCACAGGATTTTATGCCCCTTTCAGCTGGGGGTGGGCTGGAAATCTGCGCCCTTGCTCTGCCTGAGGAGATGCATATTGCACCCATCTTTGGGCACAGTTTGGTAATGGGCCCTTCAGTCCAACCAATCCATGACATACATAATCCCAAACTAAACTAGTCCCACCTGCCTACTCCTGGGCCATATCTTTCCAAACCTTTCCTATTCATATACTTATACAAATGTCGTTTAAATGTTGTAATTGTAGCCACATCCACCACTTCCTCAGGAATTTCATTCCACATACGAACCAGCCACTGTGTCAAAAAAATTACCCCATGTGTTTTTTTAAAATCTCTCCTCTCTCACCTTAAAAATGCATCCCCAAGTCTTGAAATCCCCGATCCTAGAGAACAGACAACCACCATAAATTCTATTGACACCCCTCTATTTTACAAACTTCAATAAGATTGCCACTCAACCCTCTACACTCTAGTGAAAGAAGTCTTAGCTTATCCAGCCTTTCTTTGCAACTTAGATCGTACATACCCTGCAACATCCCAGCACACCTGTTCTGAACGCAAGGTAAAGAAGGAACACACAAAATGAATGAGGAACTCCCTTTCATAAACCGACTTACTAAAAGCAAACCTACCACTTCAGGAACAGATTCTGGCCATTATATTTATTGTCAATGATACTTATGTGCACTGAATTAAGAGTAAAATATTTGGAGAAGGATGAAATTGGAGCAGATATAGGCCCCTTCAATTATGCATTGCATTTTAATAAGATCAGGGATGATCTGTTTGTGTTACAAATGCCCCATTCCCATTTATTCCCGATAACCTTTGATTCCCCTGCACAATGAGAAACTGCCTTGGCCACTGTCTTAAAAATATTCAATCCCTTGCCTCTGCCGTCTTCTGCAAAGAATTCCAAAGTAGCGCTGAGAAATTCTTTTCCTATTCGTCCTAAAAGGTCAACCCCTAATTTTAAAACAGCGCCCCACCATTCTGGATTTAACCACGAGAGAAAACATCCCTGTCATGTCCACCTTGTCAAGATCATTTAGGATCTTATATGCTTCAATCAAGTCATCTTATCTTCTTCTGAACTCCAGTGGAAACGCGGCCTGTCTGTCCAATTCCTCTCATAATAAAGGATAATATCCTACTAGCTTTCCTGATTAACTGCTTTACCTGCATGCATTCAGGTACTTGCCTTTTCCATGAGGTGACACGAGCCTAGAACCACAGTCATGTGATTGACTAGAAACTGCCCTCTGAATGGCCTGAAGTTCAAAATCATTCGTGATGGGAAACAATTTGTTTGGCAAAAAAAAAGTTAATTCTTAAAATATCTAAAAGGAAATTCCAAAACAGTTCAAATTGAACATTATGGAAAATACATTTCGAGTAGATTGCAGTTTGAGGCCTCAATCTCATGGGATATTTCCTATATGTATGCATTGACAAGCATATACATTACAATACAATACAGCACAGGAACAGGTACTTTAGTCCACATCTTATAAGTTGCTAATGTGTCTGTTTCCACCATCTCCACTGGCAGTGCATTCCAAGCACCGTCTGCGTGAAAACCTTTCCCCTAAACTTAACCCACTTTACCTTAAACCTGGGTCCTCTTGTAGCTGACCTTTCCCCCCGGGAAAGCGCCTCAGACTATCCGCCCTATCACAATTTTGTAGACCACTACTGGGTCTCCCCTCAGCCTCCATCTTTCCACTGAAAACAATGTCAGTTTATTCAACTTCTCATCATAACTGAAGCCCTCCAGACCAGGCAACATCCTACTAAATCTTCTGAGCACCCTCTCCAAAGTATTCATAAAAATACTGGTAGCGTAGTGAACGGCATGCAGTATTCCAAACACGACTTAACTAAAATTTGTACAGCTATAACATAACTTGCCAACTTTTACATTCAACAACTCAGCTGATGAAAGCAAACCTGCTGCATGCCTTCCAGATCACCTTGTAGCTTGAAGACTTCTGAAAATGACCAGCTCCTATATATAGTATGGCTGTTGCAGACCAAAGGACATTTTTGACTCAGTTAATGGTAAAATCCATATGGTGCAGAAACAGGCCATTTGGCCCATTAAGTCAGCACTGACTTTCCAAACAGCATCCCACTTGAGCCCAGTCCCCGACCTTACCCCAACGCTGTTACCCTGCATTTAGCAATTATATCCTGGGATACAATGAGCAATTTAGCATGGCCAATCCACCTAACCTCCACATCTTTGGACTGCGGGAAGAACTGGAACATCCAGAGGAAAGGTATGCAGATACAGGGTGAGCGTGCAAGCTACACACACCCAAGGGTGAGAATTGAACTGGGGACCCTGGCAGTGTGGGCAGCAGTGTTAACTGCTGAGTTACTGTGCCACCCCATATTCAAGCAGCAGTTATGTATGTCTTAGTGTACATTCCTGGCAACGCAGCGTAAAGCACAGAACTGTTCAAGATGGTTTGAGAGATAGTAGGAACTGCACATGCTGGAGAATCTGAGATAACACGGTGTAAAGCTAGATGAACACAGCAGGCCCAGCAGCATCAGAGGAGCAGGAAGGCTAACGTTTCAGGCCTAGGCCCTTCTTCTTCAGAAATGGGGGAGAAGGTTATTTCAAAACCTCCTTCCCCTCCTCCATTTCTGAAGAAGGGTCTAGACCCGAAACGTCAGCCTTCCTGCTCCTCTGATGCTGCTTGGCCTGCTGGGTTCATCCAGCTCTATACCTTGTTAACTCACTGTTCCAGATGGGTCTGACGGGAAACCCACAGCTCGCTTCCTAGAACTTCTTTGCAAAAGCACATTCCGGAACATGTGGACCATTTTTTCACCACTGCTGCCGACTTGTCGGCAGCATGCAATGGCATGAAGGGTCCGGGCATGTGTGATGATTTGACGGGGAAGTCACTTATCACTATAAGCCAAGTTACATGTTAGCGTTCGAGTACAAGATTAGGCCATGAGCCATTCTGCTAAATTATGTTGGCAAGTCTGCTCAGCTGATCAGTGAATGAGAACCACTTCCTCCTTTTTCTGAAGCTCCTGGAGAACACTACATGCTGACAACTGCGTGATGGACTTATGGTCAAAACGTGGTTTTCTGTACCAATGTTTCTATGAAGGACCAGTGCTGCAGTCCAGTCCAAGTATGGCATGGTGCCTCAGTGGTTAGCACTGCTGTGTCACAATGCCAGGGACCTCCGTTCAATTCCAGCCTCAGGTGACTGTCTGTGCAAAGTCTGCAGTTTCTCCCTGTTTCTGCGTGGGTTTACTCTGGGTGCTCTGGTTTCCCCCCACCTTCCAAAGATGTGCAGGTTAGATGGATTGGCCATGCTAAATTGCCCCGTGATGTGCAGGCTAGGCAGATTTTCCACCACAAATGTGTGGTTATGGGTAGGGTGCCAGGTCTCGGTGAGATGCTCTTTAGAGGGTTAGTGCAGGCCCAATAAGCCGAATGGTCTCTTTACACACTTTTGTATGCATTCTTGTGAAATACTTGGAAGAGTACTGGGTCCAGAGTCATCCTTCACAACACTGGGAACAGGTAGATTCTCAGTACGGAACAGGCAACGGATTTGAGTCTTTCCAAGTAATACCCACATCTCATAGAGTGAATGGCTTCCTTTCCCATTTTCACATCCATATTACTGAGAGTCTGTAGTCAGAAGTAGACCAGATTGAATAAGGATGGAAGATTCCTTCTCTGAAGGACATCAGTGAAGCAAATCAATTTTGTTTCTAAACGGCCACCAGTCCAGTTTCATTGATTGAAGCATCAACTGGCCCATCGACTAGTTGTAAGCCAAGGTAGCAGATCATTGCAAGCCTAAGTGACATTACCACCATCCCTTGCAAGCCAACATCTGCAACAGCCAAAGTAAAGTCACCAGACCATAGGGCTGTTCTCTCATTCAAGAAGAAATGACTGGTGATGAACGCACCTCAGGCAAGGGGACAGGTTGAGAAGGGGAATCCTATCTCTCAGAGAATGTGGGAATTGAAGTTAGTATTACGTTGCATTGCAAACCAGCTACCCAGCCAACTGAGTTAACTGATCCCAGCCAATCCTTTCTATAAAACAACATCTACATAGGAACAGGAGTAGGCCATTCAGCCCCTTGAGCCTGTTCCGCCAGTCAATGAGATCGTGGCTGATCTGTGGTCTAACTCCACATACATTCCTCTGGACCATATGGCTTAATCTCTTTTCTGAACAAAAATATATCTAACTCAAGTTGAAAACAAACAACTGATTCAGCATCTATTGCCATTTGTGGAAGAGAGTTCCGAACATCTCCCACCCTTTGAGTACAGAAGTGCTTCCAAACATCTTTCCTGAATGCTTTGGCCATAATTTTTAGACTGTACCTCTCAGTTCTGGAAGCACCAACCAGTGGAAACCGTTCATCTTTAAATTTATCTGTCTTTTTCCTGATAGTACATTGAAGACTTTGATTGGATCATTCCTTAACCATTTATATTCTAGAGAAACCAGGTCTAATTTGTGCAATTTCTCCTCAGTCCAGGTCTCATTCTTGTAAATCTACACTGTACTCCCTCCAGGGCCATTATGTCCTTCCTGAGGTGTCGTGCCCAGAATTCCTCACAGTGCTCCAAGTGGGGTCTAACTAGGACTTTGTCTGTGAATCAGGATTTGGTATAACTGTAGCACAACTTCGGCACCCTCATACTCCAGCCTTTTAGATATGGTATTACCCAGTCATGTGACAAATGATACTTCGTTAATTTAGATAAAGTATTTCAATAAATTACCATGGTGTGCAAAGAGAAAAGTTTAATCTCCTACCCTACAGTTACTGAGTTGTACTCACAGTAAACGCTCAGTTCAAATGGATTGCTTGTTTCACTATTTCTGTAGCCCCATGCCTGGCATGAGTAGTTGCCTGAATCTGATCTATTCACCGATGATATTGTCAGTGTGGCATTGCCCTCTGATAACTTCATCCTCTCGTTGCTCTGAATAAACTGGTTCAACTTCATCCAGGACAGATACCTCAGATCACCAGTTACGTGACAAGTCAAGGACACTGTGTCATTGTGTTCAATTGGGTCTGAAACATTTGCAGTAATGTTTGGCTTCGAGACTGGCTCTGGAAGAGAGAGAGAGAGAAAATACGCTCGATTATTTTTCTATTGCTGTATAACTTTGATTTTATAGAAATCAATGCATTGGCACTTGTAGCATTTGTCAGAATGGCACCAATTATGAGACTCGCTCGGAGAGCTGCTGTCAGAAAGTTGCGCCTTCACCTGAAATGTAATTCTGCCATCATATCCAGGATATAGCCAACCACTTGACTGGCACCCACCAGCTTCAATAGCTAGTTGGGAAAGTGGTGGGGTAGTGAGATGTCGCTAGTTTTTGTAATGTAGAACTGCTGGTTTGCAATCCTACCATAATGCACAGCATGACATTAACTTAACCTGCCTAATGCTGATCTTGCCATCACTGTTTACAACGGTTATCATGATTGAAACTAGCTTTACATCGCTGACTTCTACTAGGTACAGGGGTAGGATTTGAACCCACACCCATTACGTTGCCCAAACACTTGCTGGCCCAGTGATACCACAGCTGCGCCATCATCTCCTGCGCCCATGCGAGTTGTAATAATTTCCTTTGGATAAACATTTTGTGTTTCTGTTGTTTCCTGTTGCTAAAGAGGGCGACCGAGCCTTTTTTCCTCACCTACAACATGAACCTCTGTCGTTTTATTGATGTACTTTCCAGTCATATTGTTATGGGCTTGGCACATGTAAATGCCGTTGTGACTTGAGCCATAGCTATCGATGACCATCATTTGTCCTGTTCGGTTCAGAGAGCGCCCATTGAAAAACCACTTGAATTCGGCAGGTGGAACTGACAGCACAGAACAGTTGAAAGTGACATTTGATCCCAAGATGATGTCTTCTTTATCAGGATCAATGGAAATTTGAGGATCTTCTGGACCAACTGCAGCAAGTAAAAGATATAGATATTAACATGGGCTTCTCAGGAAGAATGTCACCTCAGAACAAAAGCTAGAAGAAAGAAACATACAGAATCTTGTAAGGAAGAGCAAGATTAATGGTACCACATGCATGAAGAAACTGTCAGTTGGGCATCTGATGCATTTGCATTCATTTTTGCATTTGCAATGTTGAATCAGGTAGGTTCACTGGATCACTAATGGGTTTCACTTTTGTTGCTGCCTTCACACAAAAGGTTGGAAATTTCAAATGGCAGGGATTTCCTGTAGGGACAACGCCTTGCATTTGTTTTTTTTTCTGCACACAGCAGCATCTGCACCACTGAGATAAGCCCCAGGCCTCTTCTGCTGAACTGTGAACTTTGTAAGTTCAAGGCTGAGAATACTCCCCATGGGGATAGGAGGCAAAAGTGCACCTCTTTCCCAGGTAAAAATTGTATCAGAGATAATGGGAACTGCAGATGCTGGAGAATCCAAGATAACAAAATGTGAGGCTGGATGAACACAGCAGGCCAAGCAGCATCTCACGAGCACAAAAGCTGACGTTTCGGGCCTAGACCCTTCATCAGAGAGGGGGATGGGGTGAGGGTTCTGGAATAAATAGGGAGAGAGGGGGAGGCGGACCGAAGATGGAGAGAAAAGAAGATAGGTGGAGAGAGTATAGGTGGGGAGGTAGGGAGGGGATAGGTCAGTCCAGGGAAGACGGACAGGTCAAGGAGGTGGGATGAGGTTAGTAGGTAGCTGGGGGTGCGGCTTGGGGTGGGAGGAAGGGATGGGTGAGAGGAAGAACAGGTTAGGGAGGCAGAGACAGGTTGGACTGGTTTTGGGATGCAGTGGGTGGAGGAGAAGAGCTGGGCTGGTTGTATGGTGCAGTGGGGGGAGGGGACAAACTGGGCTGGTTTAGGGATGCGGTGGGGGAAGGGGAGATTTTGAAGCTGGTGAAGTCCACATTGATACCATTAGGCTGCAGGGTTCCCAAGCGGAATATGAGTTGCTGTTCCTGCAACCTTCGGGTGGCATCATTGTGGCACTGCAGGAGGCCCATGTACATTGATGACTGTATCGGCGCCACCTCTTGCTCCCCAGAGGAGCTCGAACAGTTCATCCACTTCACCAACACCTTCCACCCCAACCTTCAGTTCACCTGGGCCATCTCCAGCACATCCCTCACCTTCCTGGATCTCTCAGTCTCCATCTCAGGCAACCAGCTTGTAACTGATGTCCATTTCAAGCCCACCGACTCCCACAGCTACCTAGAATACACCTCCTCCCACCCACCCTCCTGCAAAAATTCCATCCCCTATTCCCAATTCCTCCGCCTCCGCCGCATCTGCTCCCACGATAAGACATTCCACTCCCGCACATCCCAGATGTCCAAGTTCTTCAAGGACCGCAACTTTTCCCCCACAGTGATCGAGAACGCCCTTGACCGCGTTTCCCGCATTTCCCGCAACACATCCCTCACACCCCGCCCCCGCCACAACCGCCAAAAGAGGATCCCCCTCGTTCTCACACACCACCCCACCAACCTCCGGATACAACGCATCATCCTCCGACACTTCCGCCATCTACAATCCGACCCCACCACCCAAGACATTTTTCCATCCCCACCCCTGTCTGCTTTCCGGAGAGACCACTTTCTCCGTGACTCCCTTGTTTGCTCCACACTGCCCTCCAACCCCACCACACCTGGCACCTTCCCCTGCAACCGCAGGAAATGCTACACTTGCCCCCACACCTTCTCCCTCACCCCTATCCCAGGCCCCAAGATGACATTCCACATTAAGCAGAGGTTCACCTGCACATCTGCCAATGTGGTATACTGCATCCACTGTACCCGGTGTGGCTAGAGGAACAGGCAAAGGGATGGGAGAGAAAGAAATGGATGGATAAATAAACAAAATGGTAGGCAGACAGATAGATATTCATACTTACAATAAACCGTAAGGAACAGTGTGTTACTTGTTTTGCGACTGACAGTGTTGTAGCCCTCACACTGATATTCTCCCGAATCTGACCGATTGACCGCTGTTAATATTAATGTGTGATTGTCCAATGACAAATTCATCCTGTCGTTATACTGAATGTATTGGCCATCCTTGATCCATTGAATGGATGGGGAATGTCCAGTCAGGTTGCAGTACAGTGTGACAGTTTCATTGTCTTCCACAACTTGTGACAAGCTCAGGGAGATTTCGGGCTTGGAAACAGGTTCTGCAAAAATTGAATCCATATATTTTTAGGCCATAAACTTAAAATGATCAACTCAACCTAACATGTAACGTAAGGCTGTACAAAATAGGAATGGGAGTAGGCCATTCTGCCCCTCAATATGATCATGGCTAATCTGATTCACCTCATACTCATTTCCCTGTCCTTTCACCATGACTGATTCCCAGACTGATCAAGAATCTATCTATTCCAGCCTTAAATATACACAAAGACTCTGTCCACACAGCTCTCTGTGATGTGGAGTTCCAAAGACTCACAACCTTCAGAGAGAAGAAGTTCCTCCTCATCTCAGTCTTAAATTGGTGCTCCTTTATTCTGAGACAATGCCCTCAGGTCTCAGACTTTTCCATGATGGGAAACATCCTTGCAGCATCAACCCCAACAAGCCCCTAAAAATCCTAACAAAAACAAAGTTGCTGGAAAAGCTCAGCAGGTCTGGCAGCATTTATGAAGGGAAAAACAGAGTTAACATTTCAGTGACCCTTCCTCAGAATCCCTTCCCAAGAATCCCCCTCCTAAAAATCCTATGTGTTTCAATGAGATACCTCTCATTCCTCTAAACTCCACTGAGTGCTGTCCCAACTTGTTTCGCCTTTGCTCATAAGACAATCCTTCCATCATGGTGATCATCCTGGTGAACCTTCTTCTGAGCAGCCTTCATTGAAACATCTTTCCTCAGAAAGTGGACCGAAACTGTTCACAGTACGCCAGATATGGTGTCACTAACACCTTGTACAGTTCATAGAATTCCTATAATGTGGAAGCAGACCACTTGGCCCATCAAGTTGACATCAACCTACCCTATCTCTGCATTTCCCATGCTAAACTACCCAGCCAACACATTCCTAGACATGATGGGCAATTTAGCATGGCCAGTCCACCTAATCTGCACATATTTAGACTACAGGGGGAAACCTACCCTAACTCAGGGAGAACATGCACACTGCACACAGACAGTCACCAGAGGGTGGAATCGGACCCAGGCCCCTGGCACTGAAAGGCAGCTGTGCTGACACTGAGCCACCGTGCTGCCATTACAATATGACTACCCAACTCATACATCCTTGAAATAAGGGCCAACAATATATTACTAAGTTGCACAAATCAGTCTTGAATCTCTCTGTGCAATGCAAGCTGTTTTATCTTTTCTTAAATAATCATTTGGTGGTTTGCATTCGGTCTAAAACAAGCGATTTCTTTTGTCAACATGTGTATCTGTAACAATGCACAGTCAAGGCTTACGAGACAACCACTCCTATTTAATTGCATCCACTAAAAAAAACTGAACTCAGGAAACATGAGGACTGCATGCAGAAATATAATTAGCCTGTGTGGGAAAATTAGAGTATTGTTGTTATATGTTTGTTGCTACAAGCGATATATCATACAAACACATGTTTCTTTACCAATGTAAAGAACGGAAATAGCAAATTACTTCATTGTTTGGCTTTTGTCTGCAAACAATTGATTATCCCGCCCTGTGTTGCCTTAAATCGCTGGGGAATGAGTAATCAGTGAGCTTCTACATCCGGTTGAGTTAGAAATGAAACTGAAGTGGTGAAGTACATGGCATTGACAATGTGTGGAGCTCATTGTGGTTTACCAATCACCATTAAACTAAGGCAATATTGTGTCTACACTGAATCATTCTGAAACTTCGGCTTTCAACATTAGCTTGTTGGTACTATTGTTTCAGAAGTGTGCCTTGTTCCAGAATGTCTTTACAAAATCTACACTGATATTACATTCTTGACAGACCCAGGGAGTGTGAGGTGGAAGGGTGTAATAATTCGGGTGTTTCAGTTGTGGTACCATTAAAAAAAACAACTCTGCCTCATCCTGTGTGTAGCTGCATGTGGGTCCTTGATATACAAATGTTAAGTATCAGTATGGTTTGAACTGTCCTGACGTTGCTCAGTTGGAGGGTTTAAGCTATAGCGAGGGGTTGAACAGGCTGGGGCTATTTTCCCTGGAGCATCAGAGGCTGAGGGGTGACGTTATGGAGGTTTATACAGTCAGGAAGAACGTAAATAGGGCCAATAGCCAAGGTCTTTTCTCCAGGGTAGGGGAGTCCAACACTAGAGGGCATGGCTTTTTCACACAGAGGGTGGTGCTTGTTTGGAATGAGCTGCCAGAGGAGATCGTGGACATGGGTCCAATTACAATATTTAAAAGGCATCTGGATGAGTATATGAATAGGGACGGTTTAGTGGGAGATGGGCCAAATGCTGGCCAATGAGACTAGATTAGTTTAGCATAGCAGGGTGGCATGCATGAGTGGGACTGAAGGGCCTGTTTCCAATTATGTAACTATGACTCTATGAGACTGGACCCAATGATGTACATATATTCTTTAAATTCATTCAGGGATGAGTGTATTACAGGCTAGACCAGCATTTGTTGCTCATCCCTAATTTTCCAGAAGGCAGTTAAGATTGATTATTGACTGATTTTATTGTCACATATACCAAAATACAGTGAAAAGCTTTGTTTATGTGCAGTACAGGCAGATCACAGCAAGCAAAGGAAGTACAGATCAAAAAGACTGACAGGAATACAGGTCACATCGCAGGTTACACTATTTGGGGCTACAGTCCAAGGCCATAAAGAAGCTGTTCCTGGACCCGCTCGTGCATATGTTCAGGCTTCTGTATCTTCTGCCTGATGGAAGATATTGTAAGAGATCATTACCAGGGTGCGATGTGTCTTTGATGATGTTAGCCGCCTTTCTGCAGCAATGAGCTGTGTACACAGAGCCCATGGATGGAAGATAACATGGTGTGGAGCTGGATGAACACAGCAGGCCAAGCAGCATCAGGGGAGCAGGAAAGCTGACATTTTGGGTCTACACCCTTCTTCAGAAAAGGGTCAGGTCCAGACCCGAAACATCAGCTTTCCTGCTCCTCTGATGCTGCTTGGCCTGCTGTGTTCACCCAGCCCTACACCTTGTTATCTCAGATTCTCCAGCATCTGCAGTTCCCACTATCCATGGATGGAGATTTGGCTTCTGTGATGGTCTGGGCTGTGCACATCACCTTCCATAGTTGCTTACAGTCCTGGGCCGAGCAGGAAGAATCAATCACATTGCTGTTAGTCTGGAATCACATGGAGGCTACACCAGATAAGGACAGCAGTTTCCTTCCCGAAAGGACATCAGTGAACCAGATTGGTTTCTTCCAACAGTGGTCATCATTAGATTCCCAATTCCAGATTTTTATTGAATTCAAATTGCACCATCTGCCGATGGCAGGATTCAAACCTCGGTCCCGCAGAACATTACCTGAGTCTCTGGATTAACAGTCCGGTGATACTACTAATAGGCGTCACCTCCCCTACTGATGCTCCCAGAACTGCTGAGGATTTTTCAGCAATTTCTGTTTTTTTTTCTGATGTTGCTAAGGATGGGGCTGGCCCACATTACTACAAAATGCTTCAAGTAGCGACACGCAGAGGAACAGAAGGATCTTGGGGTGTTTGTTCACAGATCACCAAAGGTGGCAGGACAGGTTAATAGGGTGGCTAAGAAAGAATATACAACAATTGCTTTTATCATTCACAGTATAGATATAAGAGCAGGGAGTTAATGTTGGAGCTGTGCAGGGCTTTGTACAGCCACTAACTGGAGTTCTGTGTGCAGTCCTGGTCACCATATTATAGGAAGGGTGTAGTAGCAGTGGAGGGGGTGCAGGGGAGATTCAACAGGATGTTGCCTGGGATGGAACATTTCAGCTCTGAAGAGAGATTGGGTTGTTTAGAGCAGAGGAGGTTGCGGGCAACCTGATAGAGATGTATAAGTTTATGAGAGGCATGAACAAGGTGGGTAGAAGGCAGCCGTGCCACTTAGTCGAAAGATCAATAACAAGGTCAGCAGGGGGGAATAATTTTATGATGAAAGGAAGAAGGTTTAGAAACTTGAGGAAAATATGTTTCACCCACAAAGTAATGAGGAATTGGAATCCGCTATGGGGAAAGCTGTAAAGATAGGAAGCCTCACAGCCTTTAAAAAGTGCTTGGATGAGCGTATCATAGCATTACAAGCTTTGGGCCTAGTGCTGGAAAGTGGGACTGGTGTACATTTAGAGTTGTCAAAGTAGTCAGTGCAGACTCAATGGGCCGAAGTGCCTCTTTTGTACTGGATGATTCTAGTTGGACTGTGCTGCGCCATGTATCTTTTAGTGGAGATATATCTTGAACCATAGGTCCATCAGGTTGCAGTCTGCAAAACATTCTTGCAGAGGTACTGTGGAGGATGGAAATGGGTGGGACTGTCAGATAGTTCCCTGGTGGTCACCTGGCAGACATTCCTGTTACTACGACTTACAAAGATGCATCAAGGCCAAGTTCCCATCCCCATCACATTCCTCCTCTATGTCTGGGGTCTCACTCCCGGTGGTAGTTGCATTGAGAGGACACTCTTTTCTGAAAGCACTTTCCAGGTAGCTCCAGAACCAAAGATCTCTAGGGTACAGGTTGTTCCTGGGGCTGTATGCCCAAGGCAAATGTCAACTTCTACTGGAGATCAGTTACAGAGAACGTGGTTGACTCTGAACTGCCCTCTGAGCAATTAGGGATCAGCACTGCCCTCAAGCCATTGATGAATAAAAGAAAAGAATCTTCAATTCTGATCCGGCCCATAATAACTCCAGAAACCCAATGGGAAAGGGATATTGTCTATTTTTGAACACCAAAATAGGGCCACTAGTCACGGCATGCAAAGGCTAGGCCTGGCACAGCACGGGCAGTTCTCCAAAACCATCCCTTGTCTGCTTTAATCATCTCTTTGTTGCAACTGATGCAATTAAAAGGCTTGCTAGGCCATTGTCAGAGGGCAGATAAGAGTCAGTCACAAAGCTGTGTCCCTGGAGTCATATGTAGGCCAAACCAGGTAAGGATGGCAGATTTCCTTCTCTGATATTAGTGAGCCAGATGCTTTTTTCCTGACAATCAATGATGGCTTCATGTTCATCAGTAGATTCTTACCTCCAGATATTTTTTTTAAATTTCAAATTTCACCATCTGCCTTGACAGGATTCAAACCTTGGTCCTGATGACATTAGCTGAGTTTCTGAATTGAGAGTCTGGTGATAATACTACAAGGTCAGCACCTCTCCTTCTGGGTCAGCTTTCTCTTTCCTATCTAGAAGTGCTCTTACACACAACTGAATAGGTTACTCACCATGGTTGTTTGTTTTAAACACTGCTTTTAAATATAAATCACACATAGAGCCAATCAAACCATTTTTCCATCACAGGAAATGCAAGTCATCAAACTGAGGCAGGTGTAGGGTCTGCTTTATTTTATTTCCCCCAAATCAACCTGTTCAGAAATATTACTACGTGCCTCTGGAACAGGTTGGATTTGAACACAGGCATCCAGGTTTAGGGGTAGGCAAGCGACCATTGTGCAACAAAAGGGCCCTTCTGGATTTGCTTTTTTAAAATTAACGTATTTTTCTAATCAACCTGTTCAGAGATATCTAGGTCTGCTTGATAAAGGGCTCTGATTATGAGTTCAAGGGCAGGCTGTTGCCTGTTAACAAGGAAACTCTCACTCAATGAGCTTCAGAGAGAGATTAATCAATGTTTCCCTATGGGCTCTATAGGGGTAATCGCACTCCTGAAACACACTGGTTTTCCCAGTGCAGAGAACTGACTTTGACTGAGTGTCACAGACTGTTCATTCCAAGGTATAGCAACACATGCTAAGGGACGCACTTAAGCTGAGCGCAGCTGCACAGAGCTCAATGGGGAATGGTCTTTCAGCTAAAGTTTGCTAGGGGATTGAACACTGTAGAACCACAGTGGTTAACACAGCTGTCTTACAGCACCAGGAACCCAGGTTTGGTTCTAGCCTTGGATGACTGTCTTTGTGTAGTTCACATGTTTTCTGCGTGGATTTCTCCAGGTGCTCTCGTTTCCTCCCACAGTCCAAAATGTAAGGTTCAGTGTATTGGCAATGGTAAATTGCCCCATAGTATTCAGAGATATGCAGGCTAGATGGACTAGCCATGAAGGTATAGGGTGTGGGTCTGGATGGGATGCTCTCCAAGAAGGTCATTGCACACTCAATGGGCCAAATGGCCTCTTTCTGCACTGTAGGAATTGTATGATACATAGGTGTTACACCAGACCAACTACTTGTGAACATCAAGCATTTTGAAACTGTATTGGGCACATCTGAGTGAAATGAGGAATAGTACATGGGGAAATGTTTATTCCTGTTGCATTTTCTGTGATTTTCATTTTGAAGCCATTTGCAAATATTAAGAGCATTATCATTACATTGGGGCATCTAAAAGTGGAATATACTAATATACAGGCACAAGCTGAAATTTATTATAAATTGAATTTTATGCAGTTCCTGTAATTTTCAATCAAATTTTTTTTTTGGAAAGCACTTCTACAAATTTTACAAATAAAGTATGATTTTAGATCAGTTTTATCCACATTCTGCAAACCTTTATATGGGTAATGTTCAATAAATTAGACATGGCCTAACCCTGACGTTGAAAACTTATAAACGAAAATAATCTGCAGTTTTTGAGCGAAAGGGGCTGTGGGTATTTCCTTTGGCAGGATATATTTAACTGTTGGCTTAGAATTAGGAAGAAAGTTTGTTGATACACTGTTGAAGAAACAATTGATCTTTGTAGTTTGTGCAAATGACTGCCTTTTGCTTGTCTTTGCTGAAAGGCGCCAAGTATTTGTTCCTTGTCAATTCCTACCATCATACGACCCCCACAGTAAGGAAACAGGCCATTGAGTCCATCAAATCCACACCACCCCTCCAAAAAAGCATCCCACCCAGACACCTACCCTATATTTCCCATGGTTAATCCACCTAGTTTACACATCCCTAGACTATAGGAGGAAACCAGAGAACCCAGAGAAAACCCACACAGACAGTAGGCAAATTTGCAAACTCCACAGACAATCGCCCAAGGCCAGAATTGAACAGAGGTCCCTGGGACTGTGAGGCAGCAGTGCTAACCACTGAGCCAGTTATCAGTTCACCTGTACTTTATTATAACACAGTGACTCCTATATTTCTGTGATTTGCACTCCAAATCTTTGCTCGAGGGTCTAAAACTGGTGTATTTGAATTTCTTCATATAGTCATAGCGTAATAGAGATATACAGCACGGGAACAGAATCTTCGGTACAACTCATCCATGCCGACCAGATATCCTAAACTAATCTACTTCAACTTGCCAGTATTTGGGCCATATCCGTTTCAACCCTTCCTTTTCATGTACCCATCAAGCTGCCTTTTAAATGTTGTACCAGCTTCCACCTGGTACAAGCTGATCCAATGCATGAACCACTCTGCATGAAGAAATTGTCCCTTAGCTCCCCTTTAAATCCTTCCCCTCTCACCTTAAACCTATGCCCTCTAGTTTTGGACTTCCCCATCCCTGGGGAAAAGACCTTGTCTATCCATGGCCAACATGATTTTATAGCCTTCTATAAGGTCACCTCTTAGCCTCTGATGCTCAAGGGAAAATAGCAGCAGCCTACTCAGTCTTTCCCTTTAGCTCAAACTCTCCAAACCGGGCAACATCCTTGTAAATCTTTTCTAAATGCTCTCAAGTTTCATAACATCTTTCCTATAGCAGGGTGACCTGAACTGAACACTGTAATCCAAAAATGACCTCACCAATGTCCTGTACAGCCATAATGTGACCTCCCAACTCTTTTACTCAATGCACTGACCAGTAATGTCATAGACCTCTATAGCACTCTAAAAGACCATTTGGCCCATTGTACACAGGCTGGTCAAAAACAACCACCTAACAATTCTAACCCCATTTTCATCCACTTGGCCCATAGCCTTGCATGTCGTGCCTTTGCAACCGCACACCTAAATATTTCTTGAAAGTTTACAGGCAGTGAGTCCCAGATTCCCACCACCTCCTGGCTGAAAAAGTTTTGTTGCACATCTTGTTTCAACCTACAATCCCTTCAATCTTCTTGTGTCACTTTGGAAAAGGATGAGTTACTTTCAGGATGGAACTGTGTGACCAGCGGAGAACGACAGAGACGAAACACTTATAATCTACTTTAATAACTTGGATGAAGGGATAGATTTGCTGATGATACCAAGGGAGTGAATTGTGAGGAGGTCACAAAGAGGCTACAAAGTTATGTCATTAGGTCAGGAGCATGGGCAAAATATTGGTCCGCAGAGTATAATGTGAAAGAAATGGGAGGTTGTCCAAATAGTGAGGAAGAATTGAAAAGCAGATTATTATTTAAGTGGACAGTGAATGCAGAATGATTCACTATAGAGGAATCTGAACATTTTTGTAAATGAATCATGAAAAGTCAGCAGGCTGGTAATTAGGAAATGTTCAGATTAAGATGGAAAATTGCAATTCAATTTCCATCATATGATTTTTAACCTACTACTCCTAGTTCATATGCACTTTTCGATGCTAAAGGATACAGAATTCATGGTCACTTGGAAGGGCAAGGATTAATTAAGGACTGTCAGTGTGGATTTGTAAAAGTAAGATCTTGTTTGAATTATTAGATTGCCCACTTTTCAGCAGGTAACCTACCTACAGGTAGCATAGCAAGCAGTCCGCTTTAGACACGATGTCTCAATGATTAGCACTGCTGTCTCACAGCACCAAGGAGACAGGTTCAATTCCAGCCTCAGGTGATTTTGCAGTTCTCCCTGTGTCTGAGTGGATTTCCTCCCACAGTCTAAAGATGTGCAGGTTAGTCGGCTTGGCCATGCTGAATAGTCCACAGTGTCCAGGCATATGCAAGCTAGGTAGATTGGTCATGGGGAATGCAGGTTTACGGGGATAAGGTAGGGAGCTGGGTGGAATGCTCCTCAGAGGATTGGTGTGGATTTGTTGGGCCAAATGGCCTGCTTCCACATATAGGGAATCTATCCAGTAAAGTTATGACATTCCTCGTCTTGGGCTTCAAATCAATTGCAAAAAAAATGTATACTTTACTAACCCATAAAAAGACACAATTTACATTCCCATAAAAGTTACGATTTAAAAAATAACAGGGATTGTCAATGAGCCAAAACGGTTTGATTCATGGTTTTTAACATAGCTTCTGATAAAGTCCGTTACATCAGTTGGAAAAGCTAATGGATATTGTTGCAACTAATGTTGCAGGCATGCACAGGTTCATTTCTGGTCCCACTCTTCCATCAGTCACAACACAACTTACATTTAGCCCCAGAGTGATCGGGCCAATTATATAAGGCTGTGACTGTATATCTTCACTCATAGAGTCGTACAGTACAGAAACAGATCCTTTGGTCCAACCAGCCCATGCTGACCATAATCACAAACTAAACTAATCCCACCTGCCCGGTCCTGGCCCATATGCCCCCAAACCTATCCTAACCATGTACTTAGCCTTATGGCATTTAAATGTTGTACTTGTGCCCACATCTGCCACTTCCTCAGGAAGTTCATTTCACATGGGAACCCCCCTCTCTGTTAAAAAAAATGCCCCTCCTGTCTTTTTAAAATTTCTCTCTTCTCATCTTAAAAATATCCCCTCTAGTTTTGAAAACTCCCATCCTGGGGAAAAGCCACCTACTATTAACGCTATCTATACCGCTCATTATTTTATAAACTTCTGTCAGGTCATCTCTCAACCTCTGATGCTCCAGATAAAAACGTCCGTATACAGCCTTTCTTGATAACTCAAATCTTACATACCCGGTAACATCCTGGTGAATCCCTTCTGAACACTCTCCAGCTTAGTAATATCCTTCCCTTAACTGGATGACCAGAGCTGGACACAGTAGAAGAGACCTTACCAACAGTCTGTGCAACATTAACATGCCTTGTGACTATGACTATGACTCTGACTTCCCAATTCCTGTACCCTAAGCAATGAATCAAGCATGCCAAATATCTTTTTAACCACACCATTTACTCAAAAGAGTTCAGCTACATTTTGGTTTGACAACAAAGAATAAGTCGCTTATTGCAATTGAAATTGATTGCGACAAGCAAACAAAGATTTTAGACAAAAAATGTGGTTTGGACTGTGCAAAAATACATATGACTTATATTCCAAAATCCATTAATTAACATGAGGCAAATATGGGCAGCAGACAAGAGCTGGTTGAACACTCCACAGAACACATCAAATAGCAAAAGGCAAATAAAATAGATCCAAGGGAATTCTTACCAACCTCCACCCCTCCCTCATGCCACCACACACACACACACACACACACACACACACATATTCTCTCTTCTCCTCTCTCACACACGCATACACACAGATACTCACGCATACACACATACACACACACACACATGCACACACATACACGCACTCACACATATTCTCTCTTCTCCTCTCTCACGCACACACACATATACTCACACACGCACACATGTGCACACACATGCGTGCGCACACACACAGACACACACACAGACACACACACATACACATACACACACATACAAACGCACACACGCACACACACACACACACACACACACACACACCAGAATATAAGACACTTCTGGCTGAAGATTATCACAAACCTTTCAGGGTTTTCTTTTGCATTGATGTGCTGGACTTGTCCTTTATTAAGGATTAGGCTAATTTTACAGCTTCCATCTCCTGCTGGTTATTGAATTGTCCAGCACCATTCATGACTAGCCCAAGCCTAGATATCATCCACATCTTGCTGTTTATGAAGGGATCAGAGATAATGTAGCTGACATTGGTTGGACATAGGACACTACCCTGAGGCTGAGATAATTGACTTCCAACAACCACAACCATACGGGAGGAAGTGGCACAGTGGTAATGTTACTGGACGAGGAAATAGCAAAATGCAGACAAATGTTCTCAGGACCTGGATGATCATCTCACCATAAATTTTGAAATTCAGAAGAATTCCAGAAAAAGAGTTGGCCTAATGGTAATCATTGTTGATTTTAGCTAAAACCTATCTGGCTCACCAACATCCTTCAGGGAAGGAAATCTGCCGTCCTGACCTGGTCTGGCCTACATGTGACTCTATCCTCCAGACTGAGTGATCAAGTGGACTATATTCACAGATCACATGTGGTAACTTCCACTTTAAAGAGATGAAATGTAGACAGGATGACTGCTCTATAGTACACCTTTCTGCCCGTAGGAGTAGCCTCAATCTACTAGTTTTTGCCACTTCAACATAGCACCATGTTCCCTGGCGAACATTCCTGTCTTGGGGCTACTCTAAGTGCTCCAGCAAGGCTCAACACAATTTTGAAGAACAGCATTTCATTTTCTGCTTCAGGACCCTGCCGCCTTCGCAATTCTATATCGAGTTCCATAATTTTGAATATTGAAAGGTAAAGGACATTTCGGAAGGACCGCAAGACAGAAATGGGGCTGCTCTGTTAGTTAAAGATGGCATTAGCACCATAGAAATTGTGGAAATATTTTGGGCAGAGACAAGAAATCATAGAATCCCATTGAGCCCACATTGGCCCTATCCCTGTAATTCTCATGGCTACCCACCTAACCTGCATATCCCTGGACACTGTGGGCAATTTAGCATGGCAAATCCACCTAGTCTGCACATCTTTGGACTCTGGGAGGAAACCAGAGCATCCAGAGGAAACCCATGCAGACATGGGGAGAATGTGCAAACCTGAGAGTGGAATTGAACCTGTGTTCCCTGGCACCAAGAGGCAGCCACGTGAAGCACTGAGCCACCATCTTCTTGGCAAAGTCACGAAGATGCATCTGTGAGTGGTGTTCAGGCTTTAAAACGTAAGGGTGTAGCATAAAAGAAGAAATAATGGAAGCTTGTTACAGGGAAGATGAAGCGTTAATGGGAGGTTTTTAACCTACATATGGACTGCAAAAGTCAGATGGACAAAGGATTGAGGAGCCTACAGCATGTTTTCAGGATTATTTCTGAGAACAGAGTGTTCTGGAGTGACCCAGAGAATAAACTCCCTGAAACCAAATATTATGCAACGAGACAGAAGTAATTAATGATCACATCGCAAAGGTATCCCCAAGGATCGTGATATGGTTGAATTTTACATTCAGCTTCAGGGAGAGAGGAATGGATCCAAGATCAGACTTTTTTTTGAAAAATGCTGAAATACAGCCAATTATGAGGGCATGAAAGCTGGCTAACTGTTACTGGCAACGTAGGATAAAAGACAGGCCAATCAAGATGCTGTGACCTTTATTTAAGAACATACTTCAAAACACGCAGAATATATTCCAACAAGTTGGAATGGTTCCAAATGACCGACTCACTATCTATAGTTCACAAGGAGGTTTATTAACCTTAAAGCAGCATACAATTCATAACATATAAGATCCTGAGGGGTCTTGCCCAGGTAGAGGTGAAGAGGATGTTTCCAATTATACATGCACCTAGAACCAGGGCTCGCTGTTTAGAATTGAGGGGTCGTCAGTTTATCACGGAGAGGAAACAAATATTTTCTCACTGAGAGCAACAGAGATCTACATAACAGAAAAAAAATTCCTTTAGCCCATAGTCTGCTGCAGTCAAAAGCAACCATTTAAGTATTCTAAGATTCATGAGTCCTTACAACTCTTCCTGCAATTGTCCTACAAGTATTTCTAAGGCAGAGGTATTTGTTTAAGCAATGGGATGACAGGTGATCAGAGACAGGCAGGAATTTAGCTCTGAGGTTGTAAGCAGATCAGCCATGAGTATGGAGTGGCAGAGTAGGCTGGAAGTGTTCATGCGGAATCATAGAATTCCAGTAGTGTGGATGCTGGCCATTCGAAACACTGAGTCCACACCAACACCCCAAACAGCATCTGACCCAGGCACACATCTTTACTCTATAACCCTGCATTTCCCAGGGCTAATCCACCGAGTCTACACATCCCTGGACACCATGAGCAATTTAGCATGGCCAATCCACCTTACCTGTACATCTTTAGACTGTGGGTGAAAACCCTGCAGACATAGGAACAGCACATAAAATCCACACAGTCACCCAAGGATGGAATCAAACCCAGCGCTGTGAATCCACAGTGTTAACCACTGAGCCACTGTGAACCCCAAAAATGCTGGATTCTCCCTGGCAGGGAATTGAACCCTGGTCTCCTGTATGATAGGCAGGGATACTAACCACCATACAACTGAGATTGAGTGGCCTTCAGCTGTCCTTTCTTCGTATGTATAGTAGGCATCACAGATGAACTCTGTCCATTGCTGAACATGTTTTAAAGCAGAGAACTTCCTATATATTCTGTCGGCGAGCAAATTGTGGCCATCTCCCTTGGTAAAAACAGTTGTAAGAAATATGTCTACTTGCGTTTTAGTTACCTCAATGCTTTAACCTAGCATATGCTCAGAATTTCGCTCATTCTGAGGGCTTCTTTTGATGAGACATCTTAGCAAAGGAAAAGATCCTTTGGCACATCGTGAACTCACTGGGCCAAATGGCCTGCTTCCACACTCTAGGGATTTGATAATCTAATCCCAGTTTCTAGAACTTGGCCCATTGCCTTGGCATCACAAGTACATATCTAAATATTTCTTTGATGTTTTGGGGGTTACTGCCTCTACCACCCTTACAGGCAGTGAGTTCCTATCAGCCTCTGAGAGATTTTTGTTTTCCTCACATCTCCTCTCAACCTCCTGCCCCTTGCCTTCAATCTATCCTCCCTAGACACTGATCTCTCCGTCATGGGGACGCTTTTATTCCTGTCTACCTTGGCTATGCCCTTCTTCATTTTATACATCTGAGTCATGCTCCCCCCTGCTCCATCCAACCCCTTTGCTCTAAGGAAAACGCCCCTAGTCTATCCAGTCTCTGTCCATAGCCAAACCTTTCCACCCCAGGCAACGTCCTGGTGATTCTTCCTCTGCATCCTCTCCAGTGCTATCACATCCCTCCTATTCTGTTGATTCCAAAACTGCACACAGTGGTCAAGGTGTGGCCTAACCAACTTTTTATCCCAGCTTCTAAACCCTGTGCCTTGGCTAATAACGATGAGTATGCCATATGCATTCTTAACCACTTTATCTACATGTCCCACTACCTTAAGAGACTGGTGAAAATACACATCAAGGTTCCTTTGATCCTTGATGCTTCCCAAGGTCCTACTGCTCGCCATATGCTCCATTGCCTGTTTGTCTTGCTCAAGTGCATTCCCCCACTTTTATCCAGATTGAGTTCCACTGGTCACTGGTTATACAGTCATAGTGTTGTACAGCATGGAAGCAGTCCCTTCAGTCCAACCCATTCATGCTGGCCAGATATCCGAAAATAATTCAGTCCCATTTGCCAGCATTTGGCCTATATCCCTCTCAACCCTTCCTTCCAGGTGCCTTTTAAATACTGTAATTGTACCAGCCTCCACAACTTCCCCTGGCAGCAAATAAAAAGATTTCCCCTCATGTCCCTTTTAAATCTTTCCCCTCACTTTAAACCTGTGCCCTCTAGTTTTGGACTCTCCTACCCTAGGAAAAGACCATGACTATTTACCTTATCTGTGCCCCTCATGATTTTATGAGGTCACCCCTCAGCCTCCAACACTGCCTATTCAGGCCCTCCCTATAGTTCAAACCCGGCAATACTGGCAACTTCCTTGTAAATCTTTTCTGAACCCTTTCATGCTTCACAAACATCTTTCCTATAGCAAGCAGACCAGAATTGAACACAGTATTCCAAAAATGGCCTAACCAATGCCCTGTACAACCATATTCTGACCAGCCCATCTGTATCCTCCTGTAATCTAAGGCTATCCTCCTCACTACTTACCACCCCACCAATTTTCATTTCGTCCACAAATTACTGATCAATCGTCTTACATTCAAGTCTAAATTTGTTTATACATGCCACGAACACAGCAAGAACCCGAACACTGACCCCTGTGAGACCCACTGGACAAAGAATTACAGTCACAAAACACACATAACTATTGTCCTCTGCTTCCTGCCACTCAGCTAATTCTGGATCCAAATGGACAAATTTTCTTGGATCTCATGACCTCCTACCTTTGCTGAAAATCAACAATCACTTCTTGGCCACAATTGCTGAGACGAGCTTCACATTCCAGTTTTATCAGTTGAATTTACATTCCACCAGCTATCGTAATAGCATTTGAACTCAGACCCCAAGAGCATTACCCTGGACAAAGGAATTGTAAGGCCAGAATGATATTGCCACTGTGCCACTACCTCCCCATCCCACAATTGTTAACAAAGTTGTTAAATGTTCCCGATTTGCTCTATTCTCATTTCCGTGGCTGGTTTCCTAATGTTTTCTTAACAAGTTCCCAGCTTGTAGGACTTCCAATGCTTCCTCTGATTGTGTTACTCATGTTTCTGTTATGTTGAATGAGTCACTGAGACCTACTGACCCTTTGGCCCTTTGTGCCATGCTAGGCCCTAAAATGAACTGTCAAGCCCAGGTAACGTTGCAGCTCGTAATCAGTGGAGTTGTAGGTTACAAGATTCTACTCTCTCCCACCCTTTCCCATCTGGCAGAAGATGTAAAAATTTGTGTACACATTCGAATAGATGCAAGAACAGCTTTTTCCTCGCTGTTATTAGATTTTTGAACGGGTCTCTCAAATTTTAAACTTAATGTTGATCTCGGTCTCTGAGCATCTTCTCGGGAGCAGTAACATTGTATTCCTCACTCTGTTCTATTATCACTTTGGATGGTATGATCCACCTGTACTACACGCAAACCAAAACTTTATCACTGTCCCTAGGTAATAATAAATAATTAATCAAATTTCTCAAGACTTTGTTCAAGAGCTTTCCAATGGCAAATTCTGCTCCTTCCATCCTTTGGTCAATGAGTTCCTATCCCCTACAAAAATTTAACTTTGGTAAAGCTGCAGCACAAGATTATTTGCATGCCAAACTGCAAAGGCAGCAAGAGATGGGATCCTGCAACTAACCGATTAGATCCTATGCTCTGTATGTTCCTGAACATCCAGTCATGAAGGGTGGGGCACAATTGACAGGAGATGAAGGCTCCATAAATATCGCAACCATCAACGATGTAGGAGCCTGGCAAATCAGTGCAAAAGATAAGGCTGAAGCCTTTCTGCCCACAAGGGCAATGTGAATGATCCATCTTGGCCTCCTCCTGAACCTCCCAGCATCTCAGATGAAATGCCTTCAACCAAATCGATTCACTCCATGTGATAGCAAGAAATAACTGAGGGCAGGGTGTACTGCAAATGTCCTGACAACTTTCCGTCAATCATATGCTCTCAAATTAGCCATGCCTGAGTTAAACCATGACAGCTACAACAACGGCATCTGTCCTAGCAATTGCCTAGTCTGGTGCTGTGTACGAAAAGGACGTCAAATCCAACCTAGTCAAATGCCACCACACCTCAACAGTCAATAACATAATGGGGAAGATGTTGGGGGTGGCATGGTGGCTCAGTGATTTGCACTGCTGTCTCACAACACCAGACACCCGGGTTTGATTCCAGCCTTGGGCAACTGTCTGTGTGGGGTTTGCACATTCTCCCCATGACTGCGTGGGTTTCCTGTGGGTGCTTCTGTTTCCTCCCACAGTCGAAAGATGTGCAGTTGAGGTTGATTGGCCAAGATAAATTGTTTGTAGTGTTCAGGGATGTGTAGATTAGGTGGGTTATAGGGGAATGGGTCTGGCTGGGATGGATGGTCTCTCAGAGTCGGCGTGAATTTGTTGGGAAGAAGGGCCTGTTTCCACACTGTAGGGACTCTATGATGATGTTGTCCACAGTACCACCCAATGGCACTTGTAAAGGAGTTGCCAGCTGACTGGCACTCAGTTTAGGTTCTGCCAGGGCCACTCAGTTCCTACTGCCATTACAGCCCGAGTACAAGCATCAACAAGAAAGCAGAGGTAAGGTGAGAGTGACTGCATTTGATTCTAAGGCCACATTCGATACAGTGTGGCTTCGAGCAGCCTGAGCAAAACTGGAGTCAATGGGAATCAGAGGCGAAACTCTAAAATGGCTGGAGTCATACATAGTTCAAATAAAGATGGTTAGAGTTATTGGAAGTCAATCATGTCAGTCCCAGGACATGACTGCAGCAGCACTCTTCAGGATAGGCCCAGCCACTTTCTGCTGTTCCATCAATGATCTTCTGGCCTCTGTAAGGTTAGAAGTGTGGGTGCTCGCTGATAACTGCGCAATGTTCAGCACCATTCATGATTTCTCAGATACTGAAGCAAACGGTGTCTAAGTGCAGCAAGACTCGAACAACATTCAGTTTGGGGTTAATAAGTGGCCAGTAACAATCATGCCACACATGACCATCTCCAAAAAGAGAGAATTTAACAGTTGCTCCTTGACATTCAATGGCCTTGACCAATTATCGAGCCACGATCAACATCCTGGCCGCCAGCATTAATTAGAAACTAAACTGGACGAGCCATATTGTGGCAGCTCAGTGGTTAGTACTGCTACCTCACAGTGCCAGGTTCAATTCCAGCCTTGAGTGACTGTGTGTGTGCAGTTTGCATGTTCTCCCCATGTCTGCATAGGTTTCCTCCAAGTGTTCCAGTTTCCTCTCACAGTCCAAAGACATGCAGGCTAGATGGATTAGTCATACGAAATACAAGATTACAGGATGGTTTGGATGGAATGCTCTTCAGAGGATTGGTGTGGACTCGATGGGCCAAATAGCCTGCTTCCACAAGATGCATTGCATCAATTCATCAAAGCTCTTTAGCCCACACCTTCCAATCTCGTGAGCTGAGTTAGTTAGCTTTATAGATTCCAAAAGAAAGTGGTCCAGGGAGTGAACTTTGGAGTCAGTGAATGCAATGTGCAACCAAGTGAGCTGCATGGTTCTGGATAGTGCCAAGCCTTTAGAATATTGTCAGAGCTACACTCATCCAGCCAAGTGGGTTCCAAGACACTGCGGGCTTGCGGCTTATGCTTACAGATACATTTACTCAACCTGTTCAGAGAGGCAATCACACACCTCTGGAGCAGACTTGAAACCAAACCTACTGGTTCAATGGTAGGCTTGCTACAACTACACCATAAGAACCCTGTTGTTTTGCACTTACAGGGAAATTAGGTTCCATTGCACTTTCACTGGAGACCATGGCAAAGGTAAGGTGAAGTCAATCATATCCTGAGAGGGCCGATCTCTCATTAGAGAGACAGAGGCAACTGGTCACAAGTTTAACTCCAAGGGTCACCATTCTTCAGGGAAAGGGCAAAAATTGAGAGGCTAGGATCTTTGCGAGTATAGGAATTGAACCCACTCCAGTGGCATTATTGCCCAGTCATCCAGCCAATGGGGCTAACTGAAGAAGGTTCTGGGCCTGAAACGTCAGCCTTCCTGCTCCTATGATGCTGCTTGGCCTGCTGTGTTCATACAGCTCTACACCTTGTTATCCCATTGGCAAATGCCCTGCTTAAGGCTGGTAACCTTATTCAAACTGTAGATTTTGCTTGAATGTTAACTGTACAAAAAGCTACAATCACTCATGATCAGCATTCCTTCCTAAGAGTTTCCTCAATAGATATCACATTGAGGTTAAGCTAACTAGTTTGTCACTACGCTGAGTCAAAAGGCTTACTTTGCGACCATAGGTTGAACAGGATTGGTATAATACCCATTACAGGCTTCCATTCTCTCAGGAGCCATAGAGCCATACAGCACAGAAACAGACCCTTTGGTCCAACCAATTGGTCCATAATCCCAAATTAAACTCATCCCACTTGTCTGCACTTGCCACATGTCGCTCCAAATCTTTCCTTATTCATGCATTTATCCAAATGTCTTTTAAACATTATAACTGTACCTGGATCCATCACTTCCTCAGGAAGTTCATTCCACACACGAACCACTCTCCATCTTAAAAAAATGCCCCTTGTTCTTTTATTCAAATCTTTCTCCTCTCACCTTAAAAATATTCCCCCTATTCTTGAAATGCCCCACCTCAGGGAAAAGACACCTACCATCCACCTTATCTATACCTCTCTTGACTTTATAAACCATTGTAAGGTCCCACCTTAACATCCTACCCTCCAGTGAAAATGACCCCAGCATTTCCAGCCTCTCCTTTTAGCCCAAATCCTCCATCCCCAGCAACATCCTCGTAAATCTCTTCTGAACCATCTCCAATTTAATAATATCCTTCTTATAGCAGGGTGACCATAACTGGACACAGCACTCCTGAAGGCAACTCACTAATGTCCTGCATAACCTCAACATGACGTCCCATCTCTTTAATACGAATTAAGTCTGTGGAATTTTCTCTTCCAGACAGCAGTGGAGGCTGGGGTGTTGAATTTACGTAGAGGATGAGTTAGATCGATTTTCAGTTGTTAAGGCTTTTGGCAGAGAGATGGGAAAGTGGAGTTGAGGTCACAGTGGGACTAGTTCTGATTTTATGGAATGAGGATAAAGGGCTGAATGGCCTATTCTTGATCTGACGACCTACGGTCACTCATTAAATCCATGAGTGCAGCTCCAATAACACTCAGGAAGCTTGACATCACATCCACAAGCATCCACTCCCTCCACCACCAATGCTGAGTAGCAGCAACGTGTACTATCTACAAGATGCACTGCAGAAATTCATTAAAGGTCCTCAGACAGCAGCCTCTAAAACCACGACCACTTCCATCTGGAAGGACGAATGCAGCAGATACACAGAAACACAAGCCCCTGCAAGTTCCCCTCCAAGCCACTCACCATCCTGACTTGGAAATATATCGCCATTCCCTCACTGTCATTGGGTCAAAACCCTGGGACTCCCTCCATAATGGCATTGAGGGCCTGCCTATAGCACATGGGCTGCAACGGTTCAAGAAGACAGCTCAACATTACCTAATCATGGACAGCCACCAATGCCCACATCCCACAAAATGAATAAGAAACAAAATTTTCCCCATTTTGAAAAAGAATAAAACGTCCATAGCCCTCACATCCTGCTTGTAGACAGCAAGCTTTGAAAAATGACGGTCTGAGTCTCTATAATTTGCCTCTTTGCCACTCCTAGTAACCTGGCAGACATTTCCCCATGACCTTGTTATTTATCTATTTATGTATTTTCAATTAAAGCCTTAATGCGTTTCTCTCAATAAATTTATAGCATCCAATGTATCATATGTCTCCTCCTTGAAAAAAAATGTCGGCATTTTCTCCCAAGTTTGTGAAGGCCAATGCAAAGCATTCATTAACAATCAGACATCACACCCCAATTCATTTCTTGTCTTTACCCTAGAGTGGGGGCTTTCAAGTCTAGGGGGCATTTTTTAGGTGAGGTAGGAAAGATTGAGAAAAGACATGAGGGGCATTTTTTTTACACAGAAGCTGGGTTCAAGTGTGGAATGGACGTCCAAAGGAAACAATGAGGGTTACAACGTTTAAAATACATCTAGATAAGCATGTGACAAGAAATTTTTGGCAGGCTATGGGCAGGTGAGACTAGTTTAGTTTGGGATTATGGCCAGCATGGATTGTTTGGACCGAAAGGTCTGTTTCTGCGCTGTATGACTCTATGATTATATTTGAGGCCTTTATTACACATTGTCTTTCCAGCATTATCTCCTTTACCTTCATTTATTTATTCTCCTTTCTTTTGATCACCTTCGTTTTTGCTCCTGCTCACTCTCTGTGTTTTTAATTTTGCTTTAAACGCATTTTCTTGCTCTTTGTATACTTACGTAAGTTTCTTGTAGTATGGTTTTGGACATCGGATCTCCTTTAAGTGCCATCTCTCTCCTTCCAGAGTATCTCTCACCATCTGACACCGATTTTATTTTCTAGCAGCTGCTTCCAGTCCTTTTTTTTTGCTAAATTATATCTCACCTCAGTGGAAATTCACTTTTACTAGTTGAAAACTTTTATTGCTGTGCTATTCTTACCTTATTCCATAACCACCACCAAATGTAACTGAATATTCATACTCTCATTAAGTTGTTCTTCTCCAGATACCGTTTCCAGCTACCAGCATTTATTTCCCCAAAACTACAGTAACTTTCAGTCCTCTTGTTGGGTTTGTCACAAGGCAACTCAGAACTTCTCTAAAATGGACACATTTTAAAGGACTCTGCAGCTTGAATGGTTTTCCATTTGAGATTCTTCTCTGCAGTAATTACTGCACTGTTTCTGAGCTCCGGCATGTTTTTAAGCATACTGTACATTTTTCGTTGACATGACATGATTGAGTAGGTGCAATGGCAAGATCTTCCTGCTTTTAGAATAAGTCTGAACATGCAACAGTTGGAAGTGAGTAATGTGTGCCAAAGATAAGGAATCCCAGTGGATCTTTCGGCAATCGCTAATTGGTTCCCTCCAGGATTATGATTTGGGATGAGCATCCCAATGCCGTGACAAATGCAGGATCTCCCACAGGAAACGTAAATGTTGTTTGAGGGTATTTGGGGGTGTAGTTGTTCTCACAGGGTGAGTGTGGGAGCGAGAGGTGAGTCTCAGGGGCTGGAAACAATGGCAGCATTGCCATTGCTCAGCAGGCACCCTGCCCAAGTGCCAGCTTACTCTCCCCACCTCCAACCCATTCCCTCAGTCCACCAGTCTAGTGGCCCGACTCTACCCTGTCCAGTCTGGAGCTGAAGTAATTGCAGTCTGAGCAGCATGATGGACATAAATGGTCCTCAATCAACCAGTTTCGAATATCAATTTTTGTCTTCACTAGCCAGCTAGGCCAGTATTTTATTGCTCATCTGGAATTTCCCCTCAAGAAGATGGTGATGAGCTACCTTCCTGAACCGCAGCAGTCCATGTGCTTTGGTAGACCCAAAATGCTCTCAGGGAGGAAATTCTAGAATTTCGACCAGTGACAGTGAAGGAAAGATCACATAGTTCCAAGTAGGGAAGCTGAATGGCTCAAAGGGGAAATTGCAAGAGGTGGTCTACCCATGTATTGACTGCCCTAGTCTTGCTAATGGAAATGGTCGTGGGTTTGGAAGGTGCTGTCAGAGGGTCTTTGATGAATTTCTGCAATGCATCTTGTCAATGGTATACACTGCTGCCACTAAGTGTCGGTGATGGATGGATGCCGTGCCAATCAAGCAGGCTGCTGTGTCCTGGGTGGTATCAAGTTTATAGAGTCATAGTCATAGAGTCATACAGCATGGAAACAGATCTTTTGGTCTAACCATTCCATGCCAAACACGATCCCAAACTAAACTAGTCCTACCTGCCTGCTCCTGGAGCAACCCTTCAAACCTTTCCAATTCATACATCCATCCAAATGTCTTGTAAAGATTGTAACTGTACCCACATCCACCACTTCCTTAGGAATTTCATTCCAGATGTGAACCACCCTCTGGGTAAAAAAATTGCCTGTTGTCTTTTTTAAATCTCTCTCCTCTCACCCTAAAAATGTACCCCCAAGTCTTGAAATTCCCCATCTTAGGGAAAAGACAACTCCCACTAATTCTATCCATACCTCTCATTATTTTATAAACTTCTATCAGGTCATCTCTCAAGCTGCTATGCTCCAGTGGAAAGACATCCCAGCCTACCCTGCTGGTCCTTGTAATGAAAACCATCCATACGCTGCAACATCCTGGAAAATTTCTTTCAACTTGATAATATCCTTTCTATAACTCGGTGACCAAAACTGGACACAGTATTCCAGAAGAGGCCTCACCAATGTCCTATACAACCTCAACATAACATCCCAACCCCTGTAGTCAAAGGACTGAGCAATGAAGGCAAGCATACAAAACCGCTTTTTACCATCCCGTCTACATGTTACGTAATTGCACCCCTAGACCCTTCTGTTCATTACACAAGGCCTCTCTACACACTTGTTTCTCAATTTCTCTCTTACTGTTGGGGGGGGAGGGGCTACAATCCCATCAAAGTGATCTTTCCTCTCTTATTTGTAATTTCTACCCATATATTTTCACTGGATGATTTTTCAGAAATATCTTCTCTGGTTACAGCAGTAATGTATTTCTTAATCAAAAACTCCACACTCCCTCCTTTCTTGCCTCCTTTTCTATCCTTCCAATAGCATGTAAAACCAGAAACATTGAGCTGCCAGTCTTGTCCATCTCTCAGCCAAGTTTCTGTAATAGCTATGGTATCCCAATCCCAAGTTTTTAAACATGCCATGAGTTCATCAGCCTGACCTGCAAGCCCTCTTGCATTGAAATAAATACAACTTAGTTCTTCAGAGCTACAATATACTCTTATATTCTCTCGTTTTCCTTTTCTAATTGACGTGCTGTCCTCACATTCAGAGCCGACTCCGGCAATCGTTCTATTTACGCTGCTACTTAGAATTCCTCCCCTTGCCATCTCTATCAGTATGAAATCTCCCTTAATAGAATGAACAAATCTCCATGCTAAGATATTGGTCCCTTTCCATTTTAGGTTAGACCCATCCTATTTGAACAGGTCTTTTCTATCCGAAAAGACATTCCCATTTCCAAAACCCTGAATCCCTGAACATTACTCCAGCTCTTCAGCCATTGATTTATCTCCTTCAAAGTTTTTGTTTCTTCTCTCATCTGAGTTTGGCATTAGGAGAAAACCAGAAATTACTACAATATAGGTTTTATTTTTTAATCTTCTACCAACCTCTTAAATTCAGTCTGTACTGTTTTACCCTTCTGTCCTAAAAACATCATTCCTACTAATGTGTACAATAATTCCTGGCTTCTGAATCTCACCTTTAACAATATGCTTGAAACATTTTGAAACATCCAAAACCCTAGCACCTGAAAAGCAACAAACCATCCTAAATTTACATTTAGAATCGCCCGCCTATGCCCCCGACAGGACAGCCCCCTATAACAATAAATATATTAAATCTCACCAAATGCTGCCCAACCTAAGAATCATTCCAAGTGTTCAATAACTGACTGACCCTTTCACTTGCCCCAGAAAGACTATTCCCTATGACTTTTCCAAAAACTGAATATTTCATAGATGAATAGCCACCAGAGATTTTTAAACCAGATTTTTATCGTTCCTGACAGTCACCCCTCTATCTGGCCGATCCTGGTGGATAATGTCTAATCTCAGTAAACAATAATGACTATAATAACTGTAAAACTGTAACAAAAAGCTGTAATAAATACCTAAGCCTTCATGAATGTTGTTGGAGCTGCACCCATTCAGGCAAGTAGAGTATTCCATCAGACTTAATGGGAACTGCAGGCGCTGGAGAATTCCAAGATAATCAAATGTGAGGCTGGATGAACACAGCAGGCCAAGCAGCATCTCAGGAGCACGAAAGCTGACGTTTCGGGCCTAGACCCTTCATCAGAGAGGGGGATGGGGAGAGGGAACTGGAATAAATAGGGAGAGAGGGGGAGGCGGACCGAAGATGGAGAGTAAAGAAGATAGGTGGAGAGAGTATAGGTGGGGAGGTAGGGAGGGGATAGGTCAGTCCAGGGAAGACGGACAGGTCAAGGAGGTGGGATAAGGTTAGTAGGTAGCTGGGGGTGCGGCTTGGGGTGGGAGGAAGGGATGGGTGAGAGGAAGAACCGGTTAGGGAGGCAGAGACAGGTTGGACTGGTTTTGGGATGCAGTGGGTGGGGGGGGAAGAGCTGGGCTGGTTGTGTGGTGCAGTGGGGGGAGGGGATGCACTGGGCTGGTTTAGGGATGCAGTAGGGGAAGGGGAGATTTTGAAACTGGTGAAGTCCACATTGATACCATATGGCTGCAGGGTTCCCAGGCGGAATTCCCTCCCCACATCCCCCTCTCTGATGAAGGGTCTAGGCCCGAAACGTCAGCTTTTGTGCTCCTGAGATGCTGCTTGGCCTGCTGTGTTCATCCAGCCTCACATTTTATTATATTCCATCAGACTCCTGGCTTGTGCATTGTAGATGGTGGACAGGTTTTGCGGAGTTACAGTTAGTTGGGGTGGGGGGACAGGGAGAACAGGAAGGTGGATCAGAAAGGCAATAGGGTTCTGTCCTTGAACTATTCTTCCTAATTAAATTCACTTCCTACCCAGAGGCCCGGGGGAATGCATACAAACCCTGCAGTGCAGGGAGAAGCTATTTGATCCATTGAGTCTGCACTGACCCTCTGATGAGCATCCCACCCAGACCTACTCCACTACCCGATCCCTGTAACCCCGCATTTTCCGCGGCCAATCCACTTAAGCTGCCCATCAGGGGACTGTGGGAGGAAACCAGAGCACCTGGAGGAAACCCACGCAGACGTGGGGAGAATGTGCAAATTCCACACAGACAGTCACCCGAGGCGGGAATTGAACTGGGGTCCCTGGAGCTGTGAGGCCGCAGTGCTAACAAATGAACCACTGGGCTGCCCCAAATCCCTCCTTTAAAGAAATTTTGCCAGTGTTTCATTTGCAAGGGATGGTGTGCAAACACAATCACAAATGTTCCAAAGAAGGAAAAAAATGTTAAGAGAGAACAGGATGACAATATTGGTGGGAGCGTGGATTTGGGGGCAAGGTGCACTCTATAATGAGGAAGAGAAGGTAGAACAGTAAATTCGCCAGTCTCATTGGAGAGAGACAGCCAGCGATGAGTTTAACCTGACGGTCTCTGCACTTCAGGTATTACAGGACATCAGCCAGTGTGGAAATTGAACCCATGTTGTTGGTATAACTTGGCACTGGAGACCAGCCATCCAACTGATGTGAGCTAACCAACTCCACCCTGAAGGCCAGGAGTCGACAATCGTGCCTCCCAAGTGAGTACCTCATTGAAAGAAAAAAGTAGGAAGAATTCTGTAATGGGCAAAGAGATTCATTGCCCAAACTATTTGACTTGACAAACTATAGCCTAAAATTCTTAAGTTTCCCAAATCTGCTCTCTTCAAGATCTGAGATCACCACATTCACTGCTTGACTTTAGATTTGACCAAAAAAATCAACTCTGTCATGTCCAACTTTGGGTCAGGAGGAGGCATTGGATACGGTAGGAAGAAAGCTCACAGGGTTAATTCTAAAGCCAAAGCCTCTTAATTACCCTGACGGGGTCAGAGATGAGGCTTTTATTTGCATACAAGGCCAAATCATGGTGGCACAGTGGTTAATACCGCTGCCTCACGCCGCCAGGGATCCTCGTTCGATTCCAGTGTTGGGTGACTGTCTGTGTGGATTTTGCACATTTTCTCTGAGTCTGCATGGGTTTCCTCTGGATGCTCTGGTTTCCTCCCACAGTGCAAAGATGTGCAGATTAGGTGGATTTGCCATGGTGAATGGCTCCACAGTGTGAAGGTTAGGTGGAGTAGCCATGGGAAATGCAGGCTTACAGGGATTGGGCGGGATCCCCTTCAGGGGGTGTGGGCTGAATGGCCTACTCCCACACTATGGGGATTCTCTTCTGTGCTTAAGTAAAGGAAGATATAAAGCAAATCCTCTGTATCGGTGAAATCATGAGCTTGCTCATCTGTGCCAAAAAAATAAGCATCAACATCTGCGATATTTTTAACCCTCTTAACCTATTTTTGACAAGCTCCGTACTAGTATATTTTATTTTTAGCGGGGGCTGTCAGGAATTGAACCCTCATGGGTACAGAGGATTCTGACTGTAGATAGGGTGTTTGGAGACTCTCTTTTCAAAGCGAAAAGAGAGACGTCATTTCACCAAACTGGGTTCTTAGAAAGCCTTCAAGTCAAGTGTGAGTATTATCTGCCTGACAGGAGATAATATCAAGCAAGAGGCAGCCTCAGTGATAGTAATCAGTTCCAAAATTGCTCAGAGCTCTTTTTGTCTAATGAGCTTTTGGAGGAATTTTTACAAGTTTCCTTCCAACTAGTTTGTGCTTTCAGTCACTCTGAAGGGGCTAGTTTGCTCTTGGGGGGCAGGGACAGTATCTAATGGAATGCATAAACCATTGCAGCTGTGAGAGAGAAATTACTGCTTATTTATCTGTCATATATTCCTCTGTATAAATAGTATGCAGGTGAATCACTACATTACAGATTCCTAAACAAACCACATGCATTGTTGGGCTCTGATGTTGTATTTGCCTCTGGCCATGTAACTTGTATATTGTGTCAACGACTTACCACTTCCCCTACTCACAGCATTAGGTCTGTCCATTTGACCTGTGGGATGTTAAGACCTCCCACAACTCTACTGCAGCAGTGTTCACCAATTTTGGTTATCCCTCACACACAGAGTCGGCAGACTGGCTGCACAGAGAATGGCAGTGGGCCAGCAATTGCAAGCTAAAGACTAAAACAAAAAGAATTGCCGATGCTAGAAATCTGAAAGGAAAACAGAAATTGCTGCAGAAACGCAGCAAGTGTGGCAGCTACCAGGCCTGCTCAGTTTCTCCAGCAATATCTGTTTTTGTTACAGTTACAAACAAATAGTTCTTTATT